>NC_041359.1:19202612-19262612 GCF_900634415.1 Cottoperca gobio
ATGATCTGTCTGTGGATGAGACAAGATTCAGACGCCTCAGTGCATCAGTGAAAAACAACTCGGCCTCGTTCAGAAGCCGTGACGTCATTGGACAGGTCAGTCTGACGCCTCCGCCTGCAACTCTGATATTGCTTTAAATGTTCTCCATCATACACATGCATACAGCAGCTAAAGGCTAATAAGTGACCACTAGAGTATCCAAAGAATGTCACATGTGACTACTCCACAACACACATTAAGATCATTTGGTTAAATCCACACTTGTCTGGCCAAGTTTTGCACTAATGCCAGCCTGCCTGGTAACTTTTAACTGCTTTGAAGTGTGTTCCTAGCGTTCACATTCTTTCACTCTGAAGTGCACTGAATTGAGTGCAGAAAAACTGCTTATGCACAAGACGTATGTACAGCTTATACAGATTTTAACGTGTCATTCCTGTTCCTTAGGTGCACATTGAGTTGGCCCAGGTGGACCTGATTTCTGGTGTCACAGAATGGTGAGCAGAGCAGACTGTATCTTCATGATAGAAGCATCAAACCTTACATAGAAACTCCACCACAAGCATAAACCCCTTGTCCGCATAGTTATCCATATGCTCAATTAATCCACGTTTCACCAATATATAGCTAAATACACTGCCTACTGTGGAGCTTTGAGGAGGCTGAGTGTTCAAGTTTATTGTCTCATACTGTACATAAAAAAGTACAGTTGTACATTCAAATGCAATTAAAACGCATCTGCCCCTGGCTCCCTTAAAAACTGTATACGATAAGAATAAATAAGAGACAACAACAATAAGACTTCTACAATAATAAATAACTGAGTTATTTAAAGTGCTAGTGCTTTATTGTTCAAATGCTTGCTGTTCATTGAGCAGTTTATTTTAGCATATTTTGAAAAAACGTAATACAAATAAAATATTGAGTATACAGTGTGTATGGACAGCAGGTCATTTATCCTGCAGAAGAAGTTTGAGACGTTTCTGTGGAGTATTATCTAACTGTGCACCTGTTTTCTTAATTTTTCTTGTTTAATGATCATCATTAATGATGATTTAATTCACTGTCCGTTCTCATTCGATTTTTGTCCCTCTATTTATTCCAGGTTCACCCTGAGAGATGAAGCTGAATAATCGTTCTGCGTGCTTATGTCATGGTACAATAATAATGATGGCATTGTGCCACCGCTGCAGCTCACACTGATGCCTGCTCCTTCCCACCTCTGCGTACAGTGGCAGCCTTACCTGCATCCACCCAGCTCTCTGTGTATCAATATATAGTGTAGTATTGGACTGCACCAATACTCATACCAAAGATAAGTAGGCTGAAGTAGCTGAGTTGACGATGATAAAGTGAAAGTTTATGTTGACTGAAAGTTACTTTACTATATGAAGAGATAATATCTTTAAGATTGAGTGGAGCAAGTGAAAGATGAACAGGTCCAGAAATAATGAAGTCATATTTTGTTGTTTTGTTTGCTTTTTTTGCTGCAAGAATGTTTAAAATCTAGGAGTGTCTTGTTTGAAGTGCAGTAACGTTTTAAACTTTAGTGTTTTTTATGTGTTGCTCATGAATGCTAATGCCATTTCAGTATTTTGGATCTGTTTTATGACAGGCTTATATTGAAGTTATTTTATATTTCACAGCACCTTGTTATGTTTGTGTTTGAGATTGCTTTTGAATATAATTTTATAATATTTTATTTTCTACAAGACATGTATTTGTTACACCTACGTCACAATTAGATCATAGTATGATTGATTTTGTGTATATTTGCAAAGCTTACGAATCAGATCCAATTATGTTTGTTGAAAGATGCTATAACAAAAATAAACAGATATTGTACATCTAATGTTTTGCTTTTGTGGCTGTTGGACTTAAACGGTTTTATTTATGATTCCCTATACATTGTATTATCAGTTCTACTGTGTATACTTTTATCACTTTAATAGTTTGATAGAGCCAATTATGTTTTGCTGTAATATGCAGTGGATGACTTTATTATGTAAATATTAGATACATTGTGGTTGTATTGCCACTGATAACTGAATACAAACATGTATTTCAATTGCAAATGATACAGAGAAACCTCAAATAGAGGAGATGAGATTTTTGCATCAACAAGTGTGTGGAAATGTACCAGCAAGTATAAATACTGCAGTGTAGACAAAGTATGTTACAAGTAAAACTACGGAGCTCCGTAAGGGAAACAGACCTTTTTTTATTCAACCTTCGATTTTCTTCCCTCTCTGCATGTCCCTTCCGGGGACCCGTACATAACCAATACACTACATATACTTATTGAAAGCAGAGACGGTTCAGAAAGTGTGACTTGTTGGTTGTTTAAAGAACAACTTTGTTAAAAGTGAAAAGTCGTGAAGTACGCAGCTGTGACGTCACGTGTCTCGCGGAGCTACAATACTTTCACTTTCATTTATCCGGAAGACGAAAAAGCTGCGTTCAAATTGTAGCCAAGTAAAGGTAAGTCGTATGCGTCATAAAGTCATGTTTTACGTGCTGTATTATTGTTAAAATGTTTGACAAAGTGTGTGACATAACGTTGTGTTTTGTAGGAAATACGAAAAATAGAAAGCGAAGTTATAACCCTTTAAAGTTAGGGTTAGCGTCTCGTAACCGAAAGTGGAGTCGAGCGATAGAAAGCGATAGAAATACACCAAATAAAGAATCTCTGGTTGTTTGAACTGGTTGCAGGACTACAGCAAACAGTATGCTGTCATATATGTCACACATATTTGCTCTGTATTAAAGGAAGAAGACTAAAGTCAAGATGTCAGGCAATGGAATGGAGGAATCGGAGCCCATGGAAGTGAGTATACTGTATCAGCCCAGTCTGCAAACTAATGTTGAACAATACAACAGTCTGTAAGACAACTGTTAATGGAGCTGTGGTATCAATATGTGAATATGTGCAGAGTCTGTCTTCTGTTTACAAGTGTTTGTGTTTTAAAGTAATAACTCAGGCAATTGTCTTTTTTTATTTAAATGTCCGATAGTGTGATGACCCTAGTGGCAATTATATCCAGCCGAATCCAACACCTCTTGATATGCCTGCTGAGGTAGATATATATATGTGTGTGTGTGTGTGTGTGTGTGTGTGTGTGTGTGTGTGTGTGTGTGTGTGTGTGTTTTATAAGCTAATAACTGCTGTTGAAAACATCCAGGTCCTGTTCCAGCAGGCCTGTATGTGTTTTCTGTCTAGTGCAGAGGTGGGGAACCTCCGGCCTCCGGGCCGTATACGGCCCGCGAGACCATTTGATCCGGCCCTCGAGGTAATTCGTAAAACGCACGCAAAAAAAATCCACTAGCAAAAAAAACTAGACGGCAATATTTTAAACGGGCGACTTACTGTTTTTCCTGGCCAAGGTCAGGGTCCTTGAACACAAAACGAGCAGGACGTGTCATCACGTGGTCACGTCATGTCAAAAAACGTACATTTTAAACGAGACTGTCGTTGACATCAGCGAACGCAGCGTGGCGAGTGTAAAACAGAGAAAGCTGGACGCGGAATGTCGCACTTTCCAGGAGAAATGGACGAACGATTATTTATTTGTGGAAGTAAAAGGCCAGTGTGTCCTAGTTTGTGCAGACACGCTTGCGGTGATGAAAAATAATCTTGAGCGTCATTACTGCACGAAACATGCCGAACTGCACGAGCTGAAAGGACGAGTGCGTTTGGATAAAGTTAACGCTCTTCAGCGGAGTTTGGCCCAACAAGCAGCTCTCTGCAGAGCGGAACATGAAAACATGGAGAGATAGAGAGGTAGACCACCACACCAAGAACAGACTATTCCACCACTGCTGTGCAATATTCAATTTATTTTCTATCAACCACTTGGTACTTATATTATTTTTTATTCTATTTAATTATTGTGTACTGCCTTTTTACTTCATATGTTCTTTTGCTGTGACCAGATACATTTCCCCGTTGTGGGACTAATGAAGGATTGCTGACTGATTAAGCTGAATGGCATGGAGGATTTTGTGCTATCTTGCTTTGTAAGACATTGACATAAACTTTAACATGTTTTCTGGCTGATGACTTTATCACAGGACGAAGATGAGGTTCAAGTCACACTCTCATTTAAGTGGTCAGAAGATGTTTCAAAGAAGAAATGTCGTCGAGAACTGGAGATGGTTCTTCAAACTTGGGTCAACAACAACGACAATTACACTGGAAATTGCAAAGTTTTAGAAGTCCTAGAAGATAATAGGGCTGTGATACATCTTAAACCTGCTCCAGGTATAGTATGACTTCTTTGGTTACAATTATATCACCCTTATATTACGAACATTTTATATTGACTCTAACACAATGTTCTTGTCTTCCATTTCTTTTGGAGGCAAATTAATTGAGTTTTTCTCTTTTTAAGCCCTGAGAGCGCTTCAGAAACTGAGTGGAGAACTACTGAAGGGGAAAGAAGGGAAAACAGTCACAATAACGTCTATTAGTTTGACGCCGCTAGAGGTTGAGACACAAATATCAAAGGCGTCAATGAACCTTCCTCCATCATCCTTGACACAGCCACAAGATGTGGTATGTACTGTGTATTAAATTAGTAAGAATGAACTGCATTAAAAACGAATGCTAAATTAATACGCTGTATTTCTTCAGCAGCAAGTGCCACTGGGGAAGCAGAGTAGTGCAGTTTCTACAACAGGAGAGGATAAATGCACTCTCCCAGTGGGCCATTTCTGGTACGTGAACCACATCTACAAGGAGGAAATTCAACGTATAGAGAAAGAGAATGACGTTAAACTTGAGGTGGAAGTCACAATGACATTTCAAGGAGACCAGAAAGATGGAGGTCCACAAAAAGCTCTCTCTGAGTTCACAAACCTCGTCCAGAAGTGCTTAGGTGATTCAGATAGCTCAACTTTGCCACTAAAGGACGTAAATCCAGAAGAGTTTAAAGACGTGATGAAAATCTTCCTGAGAAAGGAGGACAAGCTTTTGCTTACTCTTTCCAATGAAGAAATGACCATATGTGGGCCAAGACCAAGACAAGATGCCCTCAGAAAGTCCTTAAATGCAACACAGAAAATGTTAAATATCAGCCCTTCTTCTGGAGAGTCTACAGACGCATCACTGAACATTGGCATGGACATCAAAGACCCTCTCAGTGATGGACTACCCATGGAGGAGAGTCGCTGGAAGCTGATGAATACTTCCTACGATAAGGAAGTAGCTAAGATCAAAACTAAGTTTGGTGTTGATTTTAAAGACTCCGGCATTAGTCAAGGCCACATTGAAGTCAAAGCGTGCTACCAAAGACCTGCAGGAAACGTGTCAATGGAGAGCCACGCTCTCAGAGCTCTTCTTCATCTGTACCAGAAGATTGCCACATCACCCTTTGGATTCATCCAACTCGATGGTGCCACTGGGTTCACTGGTTCATCAAAGGACTTGAGCAATGTTCATGAGTCAGAGGAAGCCTCCGGTGGACCTGTGTTGAATGGACAATCGGGAAACAACACTGATGCACCAACAGGAGGGGGAGCAACAGCGGGAGATGACGAAAAAGAAAACTGTACTATATGCATGGATACATTTACCAATAAGAAACAGCTTAGGTGTAAACATGAGTTTTGTGAGGCATGCCTGGACAACTTAAAGAAAAGCATAGGACCCATCTGTCCTATTTGCAAAGATGTCTTTGGTATGATGAAGGGAGATCAGCCCGATGGAAAAATGACATACTATTCCAGTACCGTACCCCTCCCTGGATTCTCAGACTGCGGCACTATAGTCATCAACTACGATATTCAAAGTGGAAGACAGACGGTAAATGTCTTCATTATGTCCATTTTGCAACTTTAAGTCAAAGTTTATTTCTGACTTGGTTGTTTGTTCCAATCTCATTTTGCAGGAAAAGCATTCAAATCCTGGACAGTACTTTACTGGTATTAACAGAACAGCATACCTGCCAGACAACAATGAGGGCAGAGAAGTGCTGCACCTGTTGGAGAAAGCATTTGACCAGAAGCTCATTTTCACTGTTGGTACGTCCAGAACAACCGGGAGGGATAACCAGGTGACCTGGAACGACATTCACCACAAGACCAACACTACAGGAGGATCAGACGGGTACAGAAACCAAATCTCTTATTTCTTTTTTATATATATTCTGTTTGATGTCAAGTCTACTGGAATGTTATAAATGAACTAGGGCTGTCAAATTAGTGCGTTAATTTTGATTAATTAATCACAGAAAAGATAACGCAACAAAAAAATGAACGCAGATTAATCGCGCTCTTAGATGCCACTTGACTCTTTACGTCACGACGCGGCGCGGCCACAGCGGCCTTGTCATCATGATGAAGCGGATGAGAAAACGTTACTTGGCCCTGTGAATGGAAAGTTTACATTAATCTATATATACCGGTAGATATCTATATATCTATCTGTGGTGTGGTACCTTGTCCAGGAGAGAGAGAGAGAGAGAGAGAGAGAGAGAGAGAGAGAGAGAGAGAGAGAGAGAGAGAGAGAGAGAGAGAGAGAGAGAGAGAGAGAGAGAGAGAGAGAGAGAGAGAGAGAGAGAGAGAGAGAGAGAGAGAGAGAGAGTGTCTTATTGCAATAAAAGACATGTTGACCAGTTTATAATGCTACTCATTGATTCACTCATCTTCCAAAATCAATTTGAATATTTTGAAATGCTTCTCACAGCAAATATTGATATATGCGATTAATTTAGATTAATTAATCACAAAGCATGTAATTAATTAGATTTGTTTTAAATCGCTTGACAGCCCTAATATTAACCCTTGTACATTTGTTGTTTCCACAGTTTCGGGTATCCTGACCCTGGCTACCTGACCAGAGTCAAGGACGAGCTGAAGGCTAAAGGCATCGAGTGAAGACTTCTATACAAAGTTGCTGAGGAGAGTTGTTTTCACACAAAAATATTAAGACAATTATGTAAAACAATCAATTACTGGAATGCACATACTTCTGTATTGCATACTGTCTCTCTTCTCTTGTAATTGTTTATTATCAGTAAGGGTTGCTTTGAGTTTATGGTTTAACACGTTTTATTATCTTCACTTATTAAGCATAACTTTCTTTGATGAAGGATTTGCTAAAGAATTTAGTTGTTTGATAAAGCTTTTTTATTTGAAACTGTATGTATGACATTTGCATATATAAATAGAACTGTATGTCTACATTTAATCTGATTTACTATTTGCCAAATGATTAAACCAACATTAAACTGACTCATCATAGCATTCTTCACTAAATCAGCACGTTGTGAAAATAAAACACAAAACACATTGGCTTGTTTTCTGTACAATTCTTTAATATTTATTTATAACAATATCTGTTATTTAGTTTGTAAAGTACTCCAGCAAAAATGAAACATTACTCTCTTTCCAGAAGAAAGTCTGAGCTTCCATGCATCGTGTACTATAAAAGCTTTAAAAAACAAAACAAACAAGGACTAATCAAACAATTGTGAAAATGCATGTATGATTCAAGAGGGGTGTGTTAGGAATAGTGTGATCCAGGCCAATGGACAGTCTAAGGTTTTGTGAAGGGGAAATGGTTGATTTGTCTAATTATTATACAATGGTGAACATGTTTTTATGTGAACAATGTATTTAACAGGAAACGTAATTTGCTTTGTGGCAATAAACTGCTTACTTCAAAACACATTCAGTCCGATCGGTCTTTTCCAGTCGTTGAGAGATGTTGCCTGCCACCTGATGCAAAAGTTGTATACAAGGATGCAACGGAGACAGAAGTTAATACAAATATATTCAGAGACCTCATTGGACGAGGCAACGTGGTGCTGACAGTTTTCTCAGGTGATTGTAAGATAAAAAGGCCATTATAATCAAACCCCTCACAGAACAGAATAAAGTGATCAATATCTTTTCTTTTTCTTTAGAGTTCTCCGGATGGTCCTGTTTCCTCTGCTTCTGATGAGTCCGATTCAAGCTTCAGCTCAAGCGCATCAACTGCGAATGTCGATGAGGTTCCGAGCAAGAGACAAAGAATCGAGGATACACTTGATGCAGTGTCTGCTAAACGGGTCATAACAAAGCTTGTTTCTCAGTAGTCTCTTAACACTTTCTCTAGAAAAGCTGTTTATCATTATGTTTTGCGTTATCATGTTTTCTTTATTAGTTGATTGAAGCTGTGCTGAGGTAAGTCTGGTGGTGAAGAAGTACTACAGGAATACCAAACAATAAAAACATTAAAAGATGCCACAAGAAGACAAATGGTTAACATACTGGTAGCTGGCATGATTGAAAATCATGAGTGTGTTTTTTATATTGTTTCATTTGTGCCAAATAACTGTATGCCCATTGTGCAAATTTTGATTAGGAATTTAATATCTCCTCTCGGGCACATCACCACTAAAGCTATAAGAGAAGAGTATGCTCTTGGGATAGTGACGCTGTTCCGTTCCATAAAGGATCCATATACCAAGAAAGGCTCTGTAATATTCCTTATTATTGTTTGCATGAAAGTTGCATATCAAACGTGCATATTATGACACAACGGTTTTTGTATGACATTGACATTTGAGTTCTTTAAAGTATGACCAAAATATTTTATTTCAGGAACACTTCCATGATGCTGCAGGCAGCACAGGATACATTTCTTGGCGTCTGAAAGCAATCCAACGAAAGATTTGTTGAGGATCTGCACCATCACCAAATAGCCCTATGGACACTTCTCCCAAATGTCCAACGAGCTGTTCATGTACAAAGACAGTTGGATGGGGATGCTTGCCAAGAGGACATGTCTTTGCTCAACCATACCACAGACAATTCCCTGATGAGAAACCTTTCAGCACCGCCAGACGCTTGTTAATGACCCAAGCAGAGGTGTTGATATCCTCTGCACCTTCCCAAGATTCCTGGATAGCAAAGGATTGGTAAGTTTGGAATTAAATGTTTACAATGGCTTGACACATTTCCTGTAGTAGTAGTAACGGTAATATCTTCTTTCGTGAAGGTGGATCAAGACTTCACCCTCCTATTTGATCATGAAACATCCTCCAGGCTCCTTCAGGAATGGGATGTGTGCTTCAGTCCAAATGTCATAAAAGAGGCTAAGCGGCTTACTTCAACACCAAGAGTTGCGTCGCTTGTTGCAGTCAGCAGAGAGTCCCACAGGAAGTGATCTTGATGAGACAACAAGCATAAGATAGTGTTCACTTCTTTCGTCAATTTTTCTCTTACACTTTTTATCGATTTATTTCTGTTTTGTTTTGTTTTTCTTTAAAAGGCAACAAGAGGGGTGTGTTAGGAATAGTGTGATCCAGGCCAATGGACAGTCTATGTCAGGGGGTCCACAAGGGGCTCCCATCTTACAGAGTGGCATATATCCATCCATCCATCCATCGTCTACCGCTTATCCGGGATCGGGTCGCGGGGGCAGCAGCTCCAGTAAGGAACCCCAATCTTCCCTTCTCCGGGCCACATCCTCCAGCTCTGACTGGGGGATCCTGAGGCGTTCCCAGGCCAGTGAGGAGATATAATCTCTCCACCGAGTCCTGGGTCTTCCCCGGGGTCTCCTCCCAGCTGGACGTGCCTGGAACACCTCCCTAGGGAGGCGCCCAGGTGGCATCCTTACTAGATGCCCGAACCACCTCAACTGGCTCCTTTCAACGTAAAGGAGCAGCGGCTCTACTCCGAGTCTCTCACGGATGGCTGAGCTTCTCACCCTATCTCTAAGGGAGATGCCAGCCACCCGTCTGAGAAAACACATTTCGGCCGCTTGTACCCGTGATCTCGTTCTTTCGGTCATGATTGATATAATGTCATGGAATTCTGCCGATACAAACTAAACCAAAGGGTTGTTGTGAGAAGTGAATCTATGATACTGAAATAAAGATACTTGGTTAAAGAAGTGAGCTCTTTA
The DNA here is from genome assembly GCF_900634415.1 of Cottoperca gobio. Classification (NCBI taxonomy): domain Eukaryota; kingdom Metazoa; phylum Chordata; class Actinopteri; order Perciformes; family Bovichtidae; genus Cottoperca; species Cottoperca gobio. The sequence goes on from NC_041359.1 coordinate 19,212,502, forward strand.
TTTCTGCAGAAATGGAACAACAAAACAGAGTGTCAAACGGTCTAGAGTGACGTTCAAACACTCTACCATGAAGCTCTACGAACAGAGAATACAATTAGATTATATAGTCACAATCAGTCAGTGGGTGACAATGTTTACAGACAATCGGCTGTGCAACTACGCACATCTAGCTGATACAAGGGATATAAGCTGACACATCTAGAGATACAAGAATACAAGGGGAACATGACCAGAGTGTGCTCTGGTCCTAATCACTGTAAGTAGGACAAACATAAATGAGCATACTAAAAGAATAGGAGAGTACAAGTCAGGATAAAAATTACCATTACAATACCAGATTTGTGAAGTTGGTGGGCTGGAAAGGGCCAAAAATCATCCATAAGATATTATATACAGTATATGTGCAGAGACTACAACATATTGGCATGTGTGATATTTTTCTCTACCTTGTCTGGGTCCAGAGTGAAGTCTGCCTCTAGCAGCTCCCTGGCGTCGTCGTCAGGCTCGACCTCTGCAGCCAGCAGAAGCAGCAACAGCAGCAGCACGGGGATCACTATGGAGGCTGTGCCTACTACACAAACACACACAAACATAAGAAAGGTGCATGGACAATGTCATCCCCTTCAATGATCTTATATTATTGATGTCAAGGGAGTGTCAACTTAAGTCCGCCTGAACCTGAGGAACTATCGCCAAGTGAACTTCTACACACACACACACACACACACACACACACACACACACACACATACGCGAGCCATATATGACTCTTTCGATGACGCAATATGGGCTGCTGCCATTTTTTAACATGATTAACAAGTAATAAATAATTATATTGTGTCATTTTAAAGTAAAACATTTAGCAGCGGATTTGTTTTTAGTTCTCCCCTCTCCTTTCCTCCGCTGTCTCTGGCTGTAGGTTAAGGTGTGTTCACACGTGTGTCCGTGGGGGGCGCAGCCCCGCCCTTCGCGAAACCGAGCAGAGGAGAAACTGCACAAAGCAAGCAGTAAACACTGAAACGTGCACATAAATGAGATAAATAACGTAAGCGTTTAGTTTATTTAATAAAAGAGCACCTGTTCAATTAAACACCGCTATTAGTACTCGGAGACGTGTTATTCTTAAAAAATGCACGCATAAAGTTGCATTCATATGTATTAAATATATGGCTCTCAAGGAAATACAATAATAATAATATAATATATAATAATAATAATAATATTTGGCTTATATGGCTCTCCCAGCCAAAAAGGTTCCCGACCCCTGTGCTAGGTAGTGGGAACACCCTCTGTACTGGTACTGGGCGCCCAGTGGGGCAGCGGCAGGTTGGCTGGTTTCCGGAGCCTCCATTTTTGTAGTAATCTCTACAGGTTTTGGGGAGGGGCCAACAGGGGCCCCGTAACACTGAGCCCGACCCACCTGTGGCCCCCCTCCCAACGAAGATTGTACAATAATAAAAAGTACTGATTTTTTTATACGATCCAGGCAGGGGCGGGACTTTATGCGAGGACAGACTAGGATCATACCATTATGTGAAAGGAAGGGGGGGGGGGGGGGGGGGGGCAGACGCTCCAAAGACAGCGAGTGTAGTGGTACAGGCCAGGTACACACAGAGCGACGGGGATTTAAATGCAAGCGCGTCGGGAGAAAGAAGAAATGAGCGAAAACCGAAAAAGAAGCACTGCAGACTTTTATCTAAAGTGTCATAATGTCAAGATTGTGGACTTTATTTATTTGAACTGTTTGCTGTAGTTCAGTTGTTCATTTAAAGGTTTGATTACAATGTTTAACACTAGTAACTGTGTATTTTCTTTTGTAACGAAAATGCCAAAAAATAAAGCTTTTATGAAAACACTGAATTAAAAATTGCTTACCAACACACAAACCATATATAATTGCTAAATTAGGCTAAAATAGAAGGCTCTGAGGGATACTAAATTAAGAGCCATTTGGGAGCCGTAAGAGCCGAATCTTTGAAAAGAGCAGGACCTCCCATCACTAGTATGAACGGTCTGACTCGTTACCATGGGAACCTAAATAAAAACGCGCATGCCGCCACGCTCACACAAGGTGTCCAATGTGAAAATGACAATGCTAATAACATGAATGATCACTGGAGAGATGCTGTAATTTGTCAGGAACATATTAATCATGGTATTGTTTTTGTTGTGCGCGACTATTTATACTTAACTAACATTGAAGGCTTGAACACTGCTTCTTCTCTTTTGTCCCGGGTTGAATGTGCCCCTCTGACAAAACACTTGGCCACAGCCAGGCCCCCCCTAGTGATATTGGTCTAGAACAGTGGTTCCTAAATGGGCACACTGGTGTGCCGTGACAATTAGGCCTATTGCATTTAACTGTACAGTAAGCGCTGTAAGCGCAGCGCAGGGAAACACTGTAGTTTATTGGTACTTTGTACTTGTTGTTACACACTTATTTCACAATATAGAAACAATAGGTGCTTTGGCCATACCTGTCAACATTGGAACTTCAAAATAAGGGAAATGTTTTGGCAGACTCCGCCCCTATTTTAACAGCTCTCAGCCACCCAGTTCCTACCCATATAATGTAAATGTAAACACATAAGGGACGGGTATATACATTCAGGAAATACATGTTTATTTAAAGTATGCATTATTTGTACAGACATGTTTATAAGATTTATGCATTTTAATTGCATATATACATTTTATTCTGTGTGGGAGTCCCTAGCATCTGCAAGGGACTGGTTGTAAGAATAGGTTGCAGACTTTGCCTGCCTCAAGACCCTCTGAGAAGGACAGTATATGTATGCTGGACCAGTGTGGTTCATTTTACATGACAGTAAAGCACACACGGTACTTTTGTTTAATGCCATCCTGTTCTCTGTTACAATCTTTCTTACCATACTGAACACCCTTTCAGAACTGGCATTGCTGTGCGGGATGCATAACAAAGCCTTCATAAGTCTCGCTAACTCCCTGAACCTCAAGTCCTTTCCTACAAGGCCCCAGAATCTGTCAATACTCTGTTCTTGGGGAAGATGCTTTGTCTCTGTCACTTGGTAGTCTGTGAGTTCTTCTCTCAGCCAATATTAATTTTGTTGTGGTCACTTGGAAACTGTCCCTGTCCCTGGAGTGATGTCAAGCCGAGATGCAGGGTCCAGCACTCTCAGATCCTTCAGAAGTTGGGAGTCGAGTGGAAAGGAGGTCAACATCTTTCGCAGAACTGCTTCATAGAAGGTTCTCACAGTTCTACAACAGAGCAATAGTCAAAAAACAACATATGCATTAGGTAGTGGCAACCATTTCAGGCAGGCTTCAAGACTTCTCTCAGGCTGTCAAATGATGAGAAGATAATTGCATTAAACTATAGAGTATTATACTCACTGGAAGATTTTTTTTCTGGCTTGAAACTGGGATCTCTGCATTTCTGATGAATGCCTTTGTCTCTGCCCCTATGAAGAGGTCTTCATCTGCCAACTGATGTCCCTCTCCAAACTCCACCTCCCTGAGAGGCACATCCATGATGGCCCTGGCTGGTACAAGGTAGCCCAAGAATCGCCTGATCAGCCTGCACATTTCCTCTTCAAGCCTGTGAATCTGTACTCCCTCTGACTGTAGACAATGATGGTACAAAATAAATAAGCATTTTATATGTGAATATTAATCTATTATTTCTGATATTATCATGACACCCACCTGAAAGGCAATGTTGAATTCAACTAAAGGCTTAAGGGCAACATTTAGGAACATAAAATATGTTCTCATAACTTGACCACAGAGATGGCTCGCAAGATCACGAACTTTGGCATTCTTCTCCACATCCTCATGACTCTGAAAGTATGCCTATAGATATAGGGAAGCAATATATGGTGAAAAGATACAATGGAAAAATATCATAAATTGTGCAGATATCTGCTGAATGGAGTTTACTATTACAATCCTACCTGCAGAGCATCCCACTGGTTCAGTATTCTCTGTATACATGTAAACAGACTGAGCCATCTTGTACTGCAGTACCTCAGCAGCTTCAGCTTGTCAGAGTCTGAACTCTACAAACTCCTTGAGTTCACATCTTTTTGCACTGAAAACAAGATAATTTTCAGTTCAGAATGAGGGCATAATTGATAGAGGGAGAGAGAGGATTGGGTAGGCAAAAGATAACGGTAAACTTTTATTTTACATTTACCTTTTGTCAAAGTGGGTGTATATCCCAACCAAAATGTCCTCCACTGGAAGCGTGACTGCTTTGATGGAGGAGGCAAATGCAGCCAAGGTCCTGGACATTAGGCTGGCTTCCTCTCACTCTGCTAATAACTGCATTGTGTCTGCCTTTCATTACATTTGCATTATCTGAATTGAAGGCAATGAGGTTCTCCCATGGAATGCCTCTTTTGCTATTGGAAACAATGAAACAAAAATATTCCCACAATTACAAAATAACCTCTCTGACAAAAGCTGCTATGTTAACTTTGATTGAATAAAACTAAAACGGACATGTTCTAGCTGTTATTATAATTAAATGCAAACTCGTACGACACAGTGCACTTCACTCACCTCAATGCTTCGGACAACTTTCCATACAAGTTTTCATCATTACCCACACTGCATATGGGCATTTCAAGAAACTTCGTTGTCACCTCAAGATTGGAGTCATCATATATTCTTGCAAGGACGACAAATTCTTTATCGGTATTTCTGTTGTTTGATTCGTCGCACATCAAAGAAAAAGGCTGGGATTTGCATACATTTGCTACGACCTCATCAAGCTCCACAGCTATGGCACCTGTTAAGCAAAAGTGTCTCCAGTTAAGGCTGCAACATAGGGAATAATAAGGTTTTACTTATTTGGAAGCAACTGACAGTTTATTTCTTACCTTTGATGAGTTGTGTGAATTTTGTTTCCCCCGACGAGTACTTCCTTGCGATGGCAGAGTCAGGAAACATGTCCGCTACACTGCGACTGAAGTCATCGCAGAAGCTGAAGGCTACATTATTTTTTGGTCAAAGCATCGACATTTTTCCCTCAGCTTTGGTCACTTGGTCAGCCTCCGACACAGTTCTTGTCACAAATAATGTCATTGACAGAGTGTGTTTGTGTGCGTCTTGGGCGTGCTTGTGTTTGCACGATTTTTCCTGTTGACGAATATCGCTTTTTCCGCCATGTGCGATGCTAAAATCTAAATCTAAAAAAAAGGTGAGAGGAGGAAGGTCTGGTTCGCCAGACGAGGAGGAGCTGAGGAGGATCAGTGCACGGCGAGGAGCAAGAGGGATCCGATCCGGTCCCATCTGCGGGGAGGCAAGGCAGCAACTGTCGAGGGAAACATCCTCCCGTCAGTGTGCGGCGAGGAGCAAAAGGGATCCGATCCGGTCCGATCTGACCGGATCACGCGTCTTGTGTGTCTTTGTTATGACAGTTCATGGAAAAGGTTAGAGAGTTCATCGCCATGATAGCGCACAACAACATTAAAATCACAACAATATATATAACATGCAACAGTCATAAAAAGGGTTAACCATACATCACACTGTCTTAAAAGATGGCTTTATGACAGAGACTCACGACAGTGTTTGTCATCCTCTCCCTCTCCACAGTTGTCCTGTCCATTGCAACAGAAGATGCACACTGCCTACTGTGGAGCATCTGCCCTGGCTCTCTCATCCCTTAAAACTATATAGGATAAGAATAAACAACAGACAACAACAATAAGACATTCTACAATAATAAATAAATCACTGAGTTATTTAAAGTTCTAGTGCTTTATTATTAAAGTGCTTGCTGTTCAGTCAGCAGTTCTTTTTTAGCATAGTTTGAAAAAATGTAAAAATAAAATATTGAGTATACAGTATGTATGGACAGCAGATACTTTATCCTGCAGCAGAAGTTTGAGACGTTTCTATGGAGTGTTATCTAACTGTGCACCTGTTTTCTTAATTGTTCATTGTTTAATGATCATCATTAATGATGATTAATGATAACAAGATAGATCTATTTTCATTCAACCTTTTCTTCCCTCTCTGCATGTCCCTTCCGGGGACCCGTACATAACCAATACACTGCATATACTTATTGAAAGCAGAGACGGTTCAGAAAGTGTGACTTGTTGGTTGTTTAAAGAACAACTTTGTTAAAAGTGAAAAGTCGTGAAGTCCGCAGCTGTGACGTCACGTGTCTCGCGGAGCTACAATACTTTCACTTTCATTTATCCGGAAGAAGAATAAAGCTGCGTTCAAATTGTAGAGCCATGTACAGGTAAGTCGTATGCGTCATAAAATCATGTTTTACGTGCTGTATTATTGTTAAAATGTTTGACAAAGTCTGTGACATAACGTTGTGTTCTGTAGGAAATACGAAAAATAGAAGGCGAAGTTATAACCCTTTAAAGTTAGGGTTAGCGAGTCGAGCGATAGCTTTCCTTTTTAACATGATGTCGACATTTGACTTTTATTTATAGTAATACACCAAATAAAGAATTTCTGATATTTATAGCTGACTGCAGGACTACAGCAAACAATATGCTGTCATATATGTCACACATATTTGCTCTGTATTAAAGGAAGAAGACTAAAGTCAAGATGTCAGGCAATAGAATGGAGGAATCGGAGCCCATGGAAGTGAGTATACTGTATCAGCCCAGTCTGCAAACTAATGTTGAACAATACAACGGTCTGTAAGACAACTGTTAATGGAGTGTGCAGTCTGATGCAAGTGCAGTTTTTTGTTTTTATAACTGGTTTGAAATGTGTCAGAAGGATGTCTGTCAAGTGTATGTGAAAATAATAAAGGCACACATTCAGGTTAAACTAATCCCAAATAATCACAGCCTGTTGCTGTCTGCTGTATCAATGCTATCCGCTTATGTCATATTCTATTCTAGTATTATATTTAATTGCAACTACATTATCATCAATATGTAAAACTTTAATGTTATTGAAGCAATGTGAAAAAACTAAAGTATGACAAAACAGTCATTAATTGCCTTTTTTCTGTTTGAAACTGTGCTATTCACTTTTCAATTTTTCTATTCTATTCTTCTTTTATTCCCTGGACATTGTTTGTGCTATCTTGCTTTGTAAGACATTGACATAAACTTTAACATGTTTTCTGGCTGATGACTTTATCACAGGACGAAGATGAGGTTCAAGTCACACTCTCATTTAAGCGGTCAGAAGATGTTTCAAAGCGGAAATGTCGTCGAGAACTGGAGCGAGTTCTTCAAATGTGGATCAACAACAACGACAATTACAGTGGAGATTGCAAAGTTTTAGAAGTCCTAGAAGATAATAGGGCTGTGATACGTCTTAAACCTGCTCCAGGTATAGCAGAACTTTTTAAGTGTTATTGACTCTAACACGATGTTCTTGTCTTTTATTTCTTTTGGAGGCAAATTAATTTTAGTTTTTCTCTTTTTTAGCCCTGAGAGCGCTTCAGAAACTGAGTGGAGCACTACTGAAGGGGAAAGAAGGGAAAACAGTCACAATAACGTCTATTAGTTTGACGCCGCTAGAGGTTGAGACACAAATATCAAAGGCGTCAATGAACCTTCCTCCATCATCCTTGACACAGCCACAAGATGTGGTATGTACTGTGTATTAAATTAGTAAGAATGAACTGCATTAAAAACGAATGCTAAATTAATACGCTGTATTTCTTCAGCAGCAAGTGCCACTGGGGAAGCAGAGTAGTGCAGTTTCTACAACAGGAGAGGTTAAATACACTCTCCCAGTGGGCCATTTCTGGTACGTGAACCACATCTACAAGGAGGAAATTCAACGTATAGAGAAAGAGAATGACGTTAAACTTGAGGTGGAAGTCACAACGACATTTCAAGGAGACCAGAAAGATGGAGGCCCACAAAAAGCTCTCGCTGAGTTCATAAACCTCGTCCATAAGTGCTTAGGTGATTCAGATAGCTCAACTTTGCCACTAAAGGACGTAGATCCAGAAGAGTTTAAGGACGTGATGAAAATCTCCCTGAGAAAGGAGGACAAGCTTTTGCTTACTCTTTCCAATGAAGAAATGACCATATGTGGGCCAAGACCAAGACAAGATGCCCTCAGAAAGTCCTTAAATGCAACAAGCAAACAAGATGTCTTTGGTATGATGAAGGGAGACCAGCCACATGGAAAAATGCAGGAATTAGTCTCTGACAAAGACAGAGAGAACCAGTATTTAAAAAAAATAACTACCCGCTTTAGTTCTCTCTTCTCAACTGTCTTTGTTTCAGTGAGTGTTGCTGCTGTTGAGCATTGTGTCGGTTTTCTACTCACTCTCTGGTTGCTTGCAGCGGTGGGACAAAGCTATATCTGTGGTGTGGCTCGTTCCAGTTGTCGGGTTCTCAATGAGGCCTTTGCCAAACTTATTCACTCGGAAGACGTAGTTGTTGATGTAAGTGACAAACAAGATGTCTTTGATATGATGAAGGGAAACCAGCCCGATGGAAAAATGACATGGCATACAAATACCGTACCCCTCCCTGGATTCTCACACTGCGGCACTATAGTCATCAACTACGACATCAAAGACCCTCTCAGTGATGGACTAACCATGGAGGAAAGTCGCTGGAAGCTGATGAATACTTCCTACAATAAGGAAGTAGCTAAGATCAAAACTAAGTTTGGTGTTGATTTTAAAGACTCCGGCATTAGTCAAGGCCACATTGAAGTCAAAGCGTGCTACCAAAGACCTGCAGGAAACGTGTCAATGGAGAGCCACGCTCTCAGAGCTCTTCTTCATCTGTACCAGAAGATTGCCACATCACCCTTTGGATTCATCCAACTCGATGGTGCCACTGGGTTCACTGGTTCATCAAAGGACTTGAGCAATGTTCATGAGTCAGAGGAAGCCTCCGGTGGACCTGTGTTGAATGGACAATCGGGAAACAACACTGATGCACCAACAGGAGGGGGAGCAACAGCGGGAGATGACGAAAAAGAAAACTGTACTATATGCATGGATACATTTACCAATAAGAAACAGCTTAGGTGTAAACATGAGTTTTGTGAGGCATGCCTGGACAACTTAAAGAAAAGCATAGGACCCATCTGTCCTATTTGCAAAGATGTCTTTGGTATGATGAAGGGAGACCAGCCCGATGGAAAAATGATATGGCATACAAATACCGTACCCCTCCCTGGATTCTCACACTGCGGCACTATAGTCATCAACTACGATATTCAAAGTGGAATACAGACGGTAAATGTCTTCATTGTGTCAATTTTGCAACTTTAAGTCAAAGTTTATTTCTGACTTGCTTGTTTGTTCCATTCTCATTTTGCAGGAAAAGCATTCAAATCCTGGACAGTACTTTACTGGTATTCACAGAACAGCATACCTGCCAGACAACAATGAGGGCAGAGAAGTGCTGCACCTGTTGGAGAAAGCATTTGACCAGAAGCTCATTTTCACTGTTGGTACGTCCAGAACAACCGGGAGGGATAACCAGGTGACCTGGAACGACATTCACCACAAGACCAACACTACAGGAGGATCAGACGGGTACAGAAACTAAATCTCTTATTTCTTTTTTATATATATTCTGTTTGATGTCAAGTCTACTGGAATGTTATAAATGAACTAGGGCTGTCAAATTAGTGCGTTAATTTTGATTAATTAATCACAGAAAAGATAATGCAACAAAAAAATGAACGTAGATTAATCGCGCTCTTAGATGCCCCTTGACTCTTTACGTCACGACGCGGCCACAGCAGAGAGAGAGAGAGAGAGAGAGAGAGAGGTATTGCAATAAAAGACATGTTGACCAGTTTATAATGCTACTCATTGATTCACTCATCTTCCAAAATCAATTTGAATATTTTGAAATGCTTCTCACAGCAAATATTGATATATGCGATTAATTTAGATTAATTAATCACAAAGCATGTAATTAATTAGATTTGTTTTAAATCGCTTGACAGCCCTAATATTAACCCTTGTACATTTGTTGTTTCCACAGTTTCGGGTATCCTGACCCTGGCTACCTGGCCAGAGTCAAGGGACGAGCTGAAGGCTAAAGGCATCGAGTGAAGACTTCTATACAAAGTTGCTGAGGAGAGTTGTTTTCACACAAAAATATTAAGACAATTATGTAAAACAATCAATTACTGGAATGCACATATTGCATACTGTCTCTCTTCTCTTGTCATTGTTTATTATCAGTAAGGGTTGCTTTGAGTTTATGGTTTATCACGTTTTATTATCTTCACTTATTAAGCATAACTTTCTTTAATGAAGGATTTGCTAAAGAATTTAGTTGTTTGATAAAGTATTTTTATTTGAAACTGTATGTATGACATTTGCATATATAAATTGAACTTTGTCTACATTTAATCTGATTTACTATTTGCCAAATGATTAAACCAACATTAAACTGACTCATCATAGCATTCTTCACTAAATCAGCACGTTGTGAAAATAAAACACAAAACACATTGGCTTATTTTCTGTACAATTCTTTAATATTTATTTATAACGATATCTGTTATTTAGTTTGTAAAGTACTCCAGCAAAAATGAAACATTACTCTCTTTCCAGAAGAAAGTCTGAGCTTCCATGCATCGTGTACTATAAAAGCTTTAAAAAACAAAACAAACAAGGACTAATCAAACAATTCTGAAAATGCATGTATGATTTTGCAAAAATGTTCTTTAGGTAAAATGATTGTATTTCTCTCTCAATTAAAGACAAAACATATACAACAGCATAAAATGGTGTTCACACTTTTTGTCAATTTGTCTCTTACACTTTTTATCAATGTTTTTGTTTTGTTTTTGTTTAAAAGGCAACAAGAGGGGTGTGTTAGGAATAGTGTGATCCAGGCCAATGGACAGTCTATGTCAGAGGGGTCCACAAGGGGCTCCCATCTTACAGAGTGGCATATACTGGATTTGTGAAGTTGGTGGGCTGGAAAGGGCCAAAAATCATCCATAAGATATTATACACAGTATATGTGCAGAGACTACAACATATTGACATGTGTGGTATTTTTCTCTACCTTGTCTGGGTCCAGAGTGAAGTCTGCCTCTAGCAGCTCCCGGGCGTCGTCATCAGGCTCGACCTCTGCAGCCAGCAGAAGCAACAACAGCAGCAGCACGGGAATCACTATGGAGGCTGTGCCTACTACACAAACACACACAAACATAAGAAAGGTGCATGGACAATGTCATCCCCTTCAATGAGTATTGAGAAAAGATTGTATTGGAGAAAAACTGGCTTTAACCGAAGGGAGGAAACCAGTTGAAAGGCCACAGGGACGCATTGTTGATCTCATGCTTTCAAAATATGGCTCTGATAGTTTAAAACATTTACAAGAATGGTGTAATGAATGTGATTTCCCGGCAGTAGGGTCGTTAAGTACGGCACAGATAGGGAAACTAGGCATGATTTCCAATGTTATTTTAATTCAGCTATTTTAATTCTGCTATATTTATACTATTTTAATTCTGCTATATTAATTCTGCTATTTTTATAATGGTACTTCAGACTCATTTACATCAACACTGTGCTTATTGTACTGTAAATGCTCTTATTCTGTCTAATCTTGTACTAATTGTTATGTTTTTGCTGTGAAGCACTTTGTGCTGCAATTCTTGTATGAAAGGTGCTATACAAATAAAGCTTATTATTACACACACACACACAAGAAGAGAGGAAACAGAGATATGCACGTATGCAATGATACATTGGAGATATTCACTCAAATGATGACAATTATGGGTAAAAACACGACTCCTCACCTGCACTCCGGCAGGCGGGTGATGGAGTTTATGGAGCACTGGCAATTTGCACAGTACTCATTTGTATCTAACAGCTGGCCTGGACTCTTCCATTTGTGCAGCTGGAGAAGGCAGAAGGTGTGTGAGTGTGTGTGTGTATGTGTGTGTGTGTGTGTGTGTGTGTGTGTTCAGGCAGTGGCCTTCACAGCTTCCTGCTCACACACACACACACACACACACACACACACACACACACACACACACACACACACACACACACACACACATACATGTAAGTGCACTGCTTACCAACCACATCATTATCTATTATAGGTACTCCAATTGCAACAGAAATATTTGAAAAAATGTTTTAACTTGCGTATCTGCTAGGTAGTGGGAACACTCTCTGTACTGGCACTGGGCGCCCAGGAAATCAATGGGGCAGCCGCAGGTTGGCTGGTTTCCGGCGCCTCCATTTTTGCAGTAATCTCTACAGGTGTGCAGATTACAGTTTGGCCCTGTGAAGCCTGTCAGGCATCGACAGGTAGGAGAACCTGAGGAATGAAATATATATTCAATAGATGGAACGCTAAATAGGGATGAGGAGGGAGGAAAATGTGTCACATTACCGGGCCAACGGAAAAACGAAATAGAAGGTCAAGGAGACTCACGACAGTGTTTGTTATCCTCTCCCTCTCCACAGTTGTCCTGTCCATTGCAACGGAAGATGCACACTGCCTACTGTGGAGCATCTGCCCTGGCTCTCTCATCCCTTAAAACTATATAGGATAAGAATAAATAACAGACAACAACAATAAGACATTCTACAATAATAAATAAATCACTGAGTTATTTAAAGTTCTAGTGCTTTATTATTAAAGTGCTTGCTGTTCAGTCAGCAGTTCTTTTTTAGCATAGTTTGAAAAAATGTAAATATAAAATATTGAGTATACAGTATGTATGGACAGCAGATACTTTATCCTGCAGCAGATGTTTGAGACGTTTCTATGGAGTGTTATCTAACTGTGCACCTGTTTTCTTAATTGTTCATTGTTTAATGATCATCATTAATGATGATTAATGATAACAAGATAGATCTATTTTCATTCAACCTTTTCTTCCCTCTCTGCATGTCCCTTCCGGAGACCAGTACATAACCAATACACTGCATATACTTATTGAAAGCAGAGACGGTTCAGAAAGTGTGACTTGTTGGTTGTTTAAAGAACAACTTTGTTAAAAGTGAAAAGTCGTGAAGTCCGCAGCTGTGACGTCACGTGTCTCGCGGAGCTACAATACTTTCACTTTCATTTATCCGGAAGAAGAAAAAGCTGCGTTCAAATTGTAGCCATGTACAGGTAAGTCGTATGCGTCATAAAGTCATGTTTTACGTGCTGTATTATTGTTAAAATGTTTGACAAAGTGTGTGACATAACGTTGTGTTCTGTAGGAAATACGAAAAATAGAAGGCGAAGTTATAACCCTTTAAAGTTAGGGTTAGCGAGTCGAGCGATAGCTTTCCTTTTATAGTAATACACCAAATAAAGAATTTCTGATATTTATAGCTGACTGCAGGACTACAGCAAACAGTATGCTGTCATATATGTCACACATATTTGCTCTGTATTAAAGGAAGAAGACTAAAGTCAAGATGTCAGGCAATAGAATGGAGGAATCGGAGCCCATGGAAGTGAGTATACTGTATCAGCCCAGTCTGCAAACTAATGTTGAACAATACAACGGTCTGTAAGACAACTGTTAATGGAGTGTGCAGTCTGATGCAAGTGCAGTTTTTTGTTTTTATAACTGGTTTGAAATGTGTCAGAAGGATGTCTGTCAAGTGTATGTGAAAATAATAAAGGCACACATTCAGGTTAAACTAATCCCAAATAATCACAGCCTGTTGCTGTCTGCTGTATCAATGCTATCCGCTTATGTCATATTCTATTCTAGTATTATATTTAATTGCAACTACATTATCATCAATATGTAAAACTTTAATGTTATTAAAGCAATGTGAAAAAACTAAAGTATGACAAAACAGTCATTAATTGCCTTTTTTCTGTTTGAAACTGTGCTATTCACTTTTCAATTTTTCTATTCTATTCTTCTTTTATTCCCTGGACATTGTTTGTGCTATCTTGCTTTGTAAGACATTGACATAAACTTTAACATGTTTTCTGGCTGATGACTTTATCACAGGACAAAGATGAGGTTCAAGTCACACTCTCATTTAAGCGGTCAGAAGATGTTTCAAAGTGGAAATATCGTGCAGAACTGGAGATAGTTCTTCAAACTTGGGTCAACAGCAACGACAATTACAGTGGAGATTGCAAAGTTTTAGAAGTCCTAGAAGATAATAGGGCTGTGATACGTCTTAAACCTGCTCCAGGTATAGCAGAACTTTTTAAGTGTTATTGACTCTAACACGATGTTCTTGTCTTTTATTTCTTTTGGAGGCAAATTAATTTTGTTTTTCTCTTTTTTAGCCCTGAGAGCGCTTCAGAAACTGAGTGGAGCACTACTGAAGGGGAAAGAAGGGAAAACAGTCACAATAACGTCTATTAGTTTGACGCCGCTAGAGGTTGAGACACAAATATCAAAGGCGTCAATGAACCTTCCTCCATCATCCTTGACACAGCCACAAGATGTGGTATGTACTGTGTATTAAATTAGTAAGAATGAACTGCATTAAAAACGAATGCTAAATTAATACGCTGTATTTCTTCAGCAGCAAGTGCCACTGGGGAAGCAGAGTAGTGCAGTTTCTACAACAGGAGAGGATAAATGCACTCTCCCAGTGGGCCATTTCTGGTACGTGAACCACATCTACAAGGAGGAAATTCAACGTATAGAGAAAGAGAATGATGTTAAACTTGAGGTGGAAGTCACAACGACATTTCAAGGAGACCAGAAAGATGGAGGCCCACAAAAAGCTCTCTCTGAGTTCACAAACCTCGTCCAGAAGTGCTTAGGTGATTCAGATACCTCAACTTTGCCACTAAAGGACGTAAATCCAGAAGAGTTTAAAGACGTGATGAAAATCTTCCTGAGAAAGGAGGACAAGCTTTTGCTTACTCTTTCCAATGAAGAAATGACCATATGTGGGCCAAGACCAAGACAAGATGCCCTCAGAAAGTCCTTAAATGCAATAAGCAAACAAGATGTCTTTGGTATGATGAAGGGAGACCAGCCACATGGAAAAATGCAGGAATTAGTCTCTGACAAAGACAGAGAGAACCAGTATTTAAAAAAAATAACTACCCGCTTTAGTTCTCTCTTCTCAACTGTCTTTGTTTCAGTGAGTGTTGCTGCTGTTGAGCAATTGTGTCGGTTTTCTACTCACTCTCTGGTTGCTTGCAGCGGTGGGACAAAGCTATATCTGTGGTGTGGCTCGTTCCAGTTGTCGGGTTCTCAATGAGGCCTTTGCCAAACTTATTCACTCGGAAGACGTAGTTGTTGATGTAAGTGACAAACAAGATGTCTTTGATATGATGAAGGGAAACCAGCCCGATGGAAAAATGACATGGCATACAAATACCGTACCCCTCCCTGGATTCTCAGACTGCGGCACTATAGTCATCAACTACGATATTCAAGGTGGAATACAGACGGTAAATGTCTTCATTGTGTCAATTTTGCAACTTTAAGTCAAAGTTTATTTCTGACTTGGTTGTTTGTTCCATTCTCGTTTTGAAGGTAAAGCATTCAAATCCTGGACAGTACTTTATTGGTAGTCACAGAACAGCATACCTGCCAGACAACAATGAGGGCAGAGAAGTGCTGCGACTGTTGAAGAAAGCATTTGACCAGAAACTCATTTTCACTGTTGGGACGTCCAGAACAACCGGGATGGATAACCAGGTGATCTGGAACAACATTCACCACAAGACCAACACTACAGGAGGACCAGACGGGTACAGAAACTAAATCTCTTATTTCTTTTTTATATATATTCTGTTTGATGTCAAGTCTACTGGAATGTTATATATTAACCCTTGTACATTTGTTGTTTCCACAGTTTCGGGTATCCTGACCCTGGCTACCTGGCCAGAGTCAAGGACGAGCTGAAGGCTAAAGGCATCGAGTGAAGACTTCTATACAAAGTTGCTGAGGAGAGTTGTTTTCACATAAAAGAATTAAGACAATTATGTAAAACAATCAATTACTGGAATGCACATATTGCATACTGTCTCTCTTGTCATTGTTTATTATCAGTAAGGGTTGCTTTGAGTTTATGGTTTATCACGTTTTATTATCTTCACTTATTAAGCATAACTTTATTTGATGAAGGATTTGCTAAAGAATTTTGTTGTTTGATAAAGTATTTTTATTTGAAACTGTACGTATGACATTTGCATATATAAATTGAACTTTGTCTACATTTAATCTAATTTACTATTTGCCAAATGATTAAACCAACATTAAACTGACTCATCATAGCATTCTTCACTAAATCAGCACGTTGTGAAAATAAAACACAAAACACATCGGCTTGTTTTCTGTACAATTTTTTAATTTTTATTTATAACAATATCTGTTATTTAGTTTGTAAAGTACTCCAGCAAAAATTAAACATTATTCTCTTTCCAGAAGAAAGTCTGAGCTTCCATGCATCGTGTACTATAAAAGCTATGTGTCATTTTTCATTTAAAAAACAAAACAAACAAGGACTAATCAAACAATTCTGAAAATGCATGTATGATTTTGCAAAAATGTTCTTTAGGTAAAATGATTGTATTTCTCTCTCAATTAAAGACAAAACATATACAACAGCATAAAATAACGCTTGCTGACAGGTAAGCAAAGTAAAAACTTGTTATTGTAGTTACATTAAAGATTGGTGTTACTTTCCACATGCATTAAGATATGGCTGACACATTTCTGACAGAAAGCAGCATTTTGAGACAGGCTGAGCGTAAAGGACGTGTCAGAGCGACCAGAATGGTAGCATTAGCAGCAGCAGGGCACAGAGGAGAGTGAGAGATTAGAAAGACCAAATGAACATAATGCACTTAAGACTGAGTCATTACAAAACTGTGAACGTACAGACTTTGATCCTCCAAAGGTAGAAAGATAAAACTACTCGCATAGTCAGATGGATGTCATCTAGTCTTTACAAAAAAAACTGGAGAAATAAAAGACAAACATAACACCGACCTCGATTATTTTTTTCCTTCGATTTTACCATAATTGCAGCCTCCCTTTCCTTCTGAAGGAAGACCCTTGTAACAGACAACTAAATGGTGCAGAAATGACCCAATCCATCCGTTGTGTATCTGCTATGGCACCTCCCGTTATTAGCACAGCCAACTGCCCACCCATGAAGGCATCACCCTTACCATCTCTTTACATATGTAATCTCCACCCACCACTCTGCCTGGAATGTTTAACACACTTTCTCACTGTCCACCTCCATAATCACCCGCCAAAAAACGGCTCTCATCCTGTCACTTCAGCAACACATGAGCTCCAGCTGGCATACAATGTGATAAAAACAAACATACCTGTTTTACATCTTACGGTATAAAGCCGTACCGTAACATATGAATTCTGTGCAAGGAAGACAACACAATCATTTCATGAACAATGTTCTCTGAGAAGAAATTATGTGGAAATACTGTAGTTGCCATCTGGTATTGACATTTTACATGTGCTATACACAAACGGTGCTATCACAAATCTGTCTCACACAATCTGGCTAAGAAACTCCAGCAAGACAACATATGTACCGATTTAGAAAACTTTGAGTTTTGCCTTTCCCGCTCAAAGTCAACACAAACAACAAACAGTTGGCACTGGTGAAATGGAACAATGTGTTTTCTTTTCTATACAATTCATACAAAAATAAAAAATAAAAATTGCTCCAATGATAGCATCTTTTCTTCTGATTTTCTTGTTTCCATTTCATTTTGCACAGAGGTAGTGGCTATTTAGGTAAAGGGTAAGGGACAAAGTGTAAATTAAAAATCTCTCATAGAAAATGTTATTCATTTTTGACCAGAGGAATCTCAAAAGAACAAAATATAATACTGCAATCACATACAAAAGTAGTCCTTCATTTTTGTACATTTTATACAGTGTTCACACTTTTTGTCAATTTTTCTCTTACACTTTTTTATCGATTTTTTTGTTTTGTTTTGTTTTTCTTTAAAAGGCAAGAAGAGGGGTGTGTTTGGAATAGTGTGATCCAGGCCAATGGACAGTCTATGTCAGGGGGTCCACAAGGGGCTCCTCGTCTCCACGTGATAGCAACTCCTTCTTCTCATCTGTGCTGGCCAGAGAGTTGCGGCTGTTGTGTGCTCCCATGTACAGAGTGGCATATACCGGGTTTGTAAAGTTGGTGGGCTGGAAAGGGCCAAAAATATATTATATACAGTATATGTGCAGAGACTACAACTTGTGTATAAATATTGGCATGCGTGGTATTTTTCTCTACCTTGTCTGGGTCCAGCGTGAAGTCTGCGTCTAGCAGCTCCCCGGCGTCGTCGTCCGGCTCGCCCTCGTAGATCTTGTAGGCAGGGTTTCCAATCTCGACATTCATGGCCCCGTTGGTCATCCTTTGGTGCTGGAAGCCCTTGGCCCTACACAAAAATATTAAAAAGGCACAGTCATACCTTTGTGTCTTTTATCAAGGTTATAAAAGCCTAAACAGTGCAAGCGGGGACACAGCCACATAATGAAGGGAGGGAAGAGGCATCACATGAATCCCACCACCATCCAGGCTGAGGGAACTAAGCCACAGCACAGGCACCAACACAAACCCAGCATTCATGTAGCCCATGACTGATCCAGGCACAGACGACCTGGATACAGGACTGTTGATGTGCAGACTATTTTTTTAAGACCACAATAGATCCTACAAAATATTCTATGAATATCTGCATTGTCTGTAGTATCTACCTCTAAGTAAATGCTGGATTTTTTTCACATTGCATTTTCCAATCTGATATTGGAAGAATGCTGTCCCCCTCTCACTATGAGAGACACTACCACAATACAAACCACGGCACAGTACAGTAAGTACAATATGGCACAATATGATAGACAACGGTATGACGGACCTACAGCACTGGCTAGTGCATAGACAGATCTATTCAATGCATTTTTTTTCAATAGATCTGCCCTGGAGCCGGTCTGAAGAGGGCAATTAAACAGGAGAGATACTGCAGCTGCAGGATGAGCTGCAGCTCCCATGAACATCTGAGAGAATGGTGCAACATTCACCACAGGACCAAACACTGCACAGCAAACCAAGACTTATGAGTAAGGGAGAGACAGAGAAAGAGAGAGCATCAGGATGCAGAACTGAATGAGGGCATGGAAGGAAAATGTAATCCTGGCAACCGTTACCGCAAGCGTCTGGAGCCGGTTTTACCGGGACGGCTAGACCTGAGGAGCAGAAGAGATGCCATTACAGAGAGGAGAGGAAAAGTGCAGAAGGAGGAAAGGAAAGAAGGAAGGAAGGGAAAGAGGGAATACAAAAGGCGGAAAGAGGTCTCGACTGCCTCTTGTTTTAAATGTGATCGTTCCTCACCCTCTCATTCTCATTCTATACCAGATCAACGCTCCTGCAGCCAGCAGAACCAGCAGCAACAGCAGCAGCACGGGGATCACTATGGAGGCTGTGCCTACGTACACAAGCACACAAAAACATAAGAAAGGTGCATGGACAATGTCATCCCCTTCAATGATCTTATATTATTGATGTCATGGGAGTGTCAACTTACGTCCGCCTGAACCTGAGGAACTATCACTGCTGGCTATGGACTCACAGCGATGCCCAGCCCAGCCAGGTGAACATCTACACACACACACACACACACACACACACACACACACACACAACACACACAAACACACACACACACGAAGAGAGGAAACAGAGATATGCACATATGCAATGAGATATTGGAGATATTCACTCAAATGATGACAATTCTGGGTAAAAACACGGTTCCTCACCTGCACTCTGGCAGGCGGGTGATGGAGTTTATAGAGCACTGGCCATTTGCACAGTACTCATTTGTATCACATGTGTAACAGCTGGGCTGGACTCTTCCATTTGTGCAGCTGGAGAAGACAGAAACAAATTGTGAGTAGCAATGACAAAGACTAGACAGCTTTGCACTTGTAGGTTTGTTTGTGTGTGTGTGTGTGTGTGTGTGTGTGTGTGTGTGTGTGTGTGTGTGTGTGTGTGTGTGTGTGTGTGTGTCTGATTGTGTTGAGTAAACTATGTGTCTTACCGGCAGGTGAATTCCCCTGTAGATGTGAAACCATTGCTGGGGATACACTCGCCATCACGACAATAGTGACACTTGTCAATCTCACATGTGCTGCCGATGTACTGAGGCAGACAGCGACACAGTTTGGAGCCATTTTCACTCTGTAGACATGTACCTTTGTTCAGGCAGTGGCCTTCACAGCTTCCTGCTCACACACACACACACACACACACACACACACACACACACACACACAAACACAAACACACACAAACACATAAACATATAAGTGCACTTCTTACCAACCACATCATAATCTAGTATAGGTACTCCAATTGCAACAGAAGTATTTGTACATGTTTTTTAAACTTGCGTATCTGCTAGGTAGTGGGAACACTCACTGTACTGGCACTGGTCGCCCAGGAAGTCAGTGGGGCAGCGGCAGGTTGGCTGGTTTCCGGCGCTGACTGTACAGTTGCCTCCATTTTTGCAGTAATCCCTACAGGTGTGCAGATTACAGTTTGGCCCTGTGAAGCCTGTCAGGCATCGACAGGTAGGAGAACCTGAGGAAGGAAATATATATTCACTAGATGGAACGCTAAACAGATGAGGAGGGAGGAAAATGTGTCACATCGCCGGGCCAATGGAAAAACACAAGTAAGGCCTGCAAAGCAGTATTTTAGCCTATATAGCGTTATTTAAACAACGTATTTAACTACTTTTATCTTAAACTGTACAATCAAAAGATAACACAAAATGGCAAAACCGGCTTGCAATGTCCATATCTTACCTGTGGGGGAAGGTGTGCATGTGCCTCCATTCCTGCAGTAGTCCCTGCACTGGTCAATCTCACATCGATCTCCTCCATAATTAGGCTGGCAGCGACACTTGGCTTGCTTGTGGGCATTCAGGAAACAGCTGCCACCGTTCATACACTGGACCAAGCAGGGGCCACTGGGAGGAGCTGCAGATGATGAAGTTTTTCAGTTATCCAGAATGAGTTCAGATGCCAGTGTGCGTGTGTGTGTTCTGTATGTGGCAGTGTGTGTTTACTCACCGATAGGAGACAGTGTGGGAGTGGGCAGCTCCACACATGTGCCGTTGTCCAGCGTGCGTCCATTGGGACAGATACAGACTGGTCCACTAGGGCTCAGCAGACACAGCCATTCACATTTCTTCCTATCGCAGGGATTAGTCACTGACAAAGACAGAGAGAACCAGTATTTAAAAATAATAACTACCCGCTTTAGTTCTCTCTTCTCCACTGTCTTTGTTTCAGTGAGTGTTGCTGCTGTTGAGTGTTGTTTCTGTTTTCTACTCACTCTCTGGTTGCTTGTAGCGGTGGTACAAAGCTATATCTGTGGCGTGGTTCATTCCAGTTGTCAGATTCTCAATGGGGCCTTTGCCAAACTTATTCACTCGGAAGACGTAGTTGTTGATGTAAGTGACGCCGTAGATGTAGTCCTCAAAGACATCGATGCCGAAGGGGTGATGGAGCACTGTGAAGAAGCAGAGGAGACACGTTATGGAAGCTTCACAGACAGTATACGTGCTAAAAAAAAGCACATTCTTGACACCTTCAAAGACTGATCGTTGGTATGGATTACAGTATGTGCCACTCAACTGTTCTTAATGCCGTTTACAGCCACAACCATATCGCTGCCATTCAGCCTCACACTGCAGATCAAGGAGAGTTTAGCATCTGCCCAGAACAGACGCTCGTTGAAGTAATCCACCGCTAGACCTATACGGAGAGAGAGAGTACTATCATTAGAGGTAGAACAATGAAAGACTTACACTTTGCATTTAGCATAGAACAAATGATTCATCCTCGTCCTTCACACTCCTGTTGTTCCTGTTCCGCTATAAACCAGGAACTCTCTCTAGGTATATACAGTATGTATAAAAGTATTTGTATATAAGTAACTGTATATATTGTTTTATTTTACAGTATTTGTATATAAATGATTTGTGTGTGCACCTTACATTTTATTGTGCAACTCTTTGTTGTAAAATGACAAATGAATGAACCTTGTAACCTTATAAGGAGAAGTACTCATGTATGTGTGCGCATGTTTTACCGGTTGGCCACTGGATGTTTTCCTCCACCAGCGTCTCTCTCATGGTTCCGTCCATAGCAGCTGTTTCAATCTTGGGATGATTCCCCCAGTCTGCCCAGTACATTTTCCTAATGAAGGAAATGTAAAAAGCTCCATTTATCACTGTGCCGTTATAACAATTACATTCTTGTGATTGCGTCCCCTAGTCTCCCCAAGACCCGCTCACCCTCTCTGGGGGTCGACTACAATGGCATAAGGCTCATCGATCATGCCGGAGATGAGGGTTTTGCGGTGGCGTCCTCCACTTATCTGGGCCACCTCGATGACGTCTCTACCAGAGTCAGTCCAGTACAAGTTCCCTGCCACCCAGTCCACAGCAATGCCACGGGGCATCTTCAGATCAGGGATCTGACCGCAGAGAAACAACAATAAGAACCTCCAAAATGGGAAACACACATATCTTGTTTGTGTTTACATCATATGCATGTACAAGTACAAGCACATATATATTATGTATATGCGCTTACCTCCACGTTTGTGACCCTCGAGTCACTTTGGCGTCTGTTACGGTTGCTATTGGGAGAGGAGGAGGAAGAAGGCAAATCGTAGGAAGAAATCCGCCCTGTGTGCCAGTTTGTCCAGTAAATGCGGTTGGCCTTGACATGCAGGTCCATGGCATCAATGCGCACGTTGGCATCGCCCTGGAAGACCTGCTCATAGCGCCAGTTAGGCATGGAAGGGTCCAGGCTGCGGATTTCGCTGTCGTCAGCGATGTAGAGCACTTGTCTCGGAGCTGGGGAGGCAGAGGAAATAATGTCAGGCCAGGGAGAGGACAAACATATCATTGTAGTGGAGCAGAGATGGGAGACAAAGTAAATAAAGTACACACATTTGGAAAGCTAAGTGTCATTTATGGTGGAAGTACTCACCATCAGCCTTGCAGGTGTCATTGATTCTGGTGAAGTACTTGTGGCAGCTGCACTTGTGGGAACCCTTAGTGTTGTTGCAGATGTGGGAACACACTCCAAACTGCTTACACTCGTTCTTATCTGTAAACCCCCCCCCAGAGGCCACAGGATGCCCACGTTACACATCCATTTAAGTCTTCAACAGCAGTTTGCAACCACAACACGAAATGACACGTGCGAAATGGAGCGAGGGCGGAGACAACTGTACCTGCACATCTGTTACGTCCATTGGACTGGAAGCCAGGTTTGCAGGAGCAGAAAGAGTCAGTGGCGTTCACCACGCAATGAGCTTCATCTCCATCTCCACACACTGTCCCGTTACTGTGGCAGTCATTCAGCACCGTGTCTGCAAGCACAGGAACGGGTCACATGCATTCACACAGACAACCCGGCAGGATTTGTTAAGACGTCCATACTGTGACACAACACACCTTTCTTATTGCAGTTGATTTCATCAGAACCATAATCTTCGCAGTCGTTGAAGTAGTTACAGCGCAGGACAGAGCTGATGCAGCGGCCATTAGAGCACTGGAACTCGCCTTTCTGACACACTGGTGTGGGAGAAGGCGATGCTGCAGGAGCGACAGAGAGGTTATAACCCTAATTATTATGTGCATAAGTCTTCCAAATCCATAATTTAGAGTCCTATTGCAATTTAAATGTAATGCATTCTTGAATAGTTAATGGAACTTTACAGTAAGTGAGTCAATTATTAAATAGACAAAACAAGATCAAACAAACTCACGGCAATTGACTTCATCGCTGTTGTCCCCACAGTTGTTGACAGTATCGCAGCGTTTTGATACAGGCAGACACACACGGTCGTTATGACAGCGAAACTGCCTTGTGGGCGGGCACTGGAATTGAACTTAAAAGGGACAGAAGGGGAGAAACATTAAGAACGAAAGAAGACTGCATTCAAGCAAGCTATCAAGCGGTGTTTAAGAAAACCGATTCTCACCACACTCTTCGGGATTCTCATCCGAGTTGTCTCCACAGTCGTCCTCGCCGTCGCACTTCCAGCCCAGGGGTTTACAGAGAGTGTTGTTGCACTGGAACTCGTCCAGGGGGCAGTGTCTACCCACTGAAACACGGCGGTGAGAGAAGCGGACAGAGGAATGAAGAACACGTAACATCCGCTGCTGATACATGAGCATCCAGGAGAAGAAAAAAAAAGTGTGTTGCTTACCACCGCTGTCACATTTCTCCTCATCGCTGCCATCCAAACAGTCAACATCAGCATCGCAGCGCCAGCGAATGGCGATGCAATGGCCGTTTTTGCACTGGAACTGATCACTGTCACACTTCACATCACAGCCATTCTGGACCAAACCAAAGAATAGTTGTCGTCAGTGCCTTTAGTGTGTCAAAGCAGAATGTCAACCAGGGAGAAAAGGGTCGATGGATACCTCATCTGAACCGTCGGCACAGTCGTGGTCCCCATCGCACTTCCAGCGCCCGGCAATGCAGCGGCCATTTGTGCAGGAAAACTCGCTCTCCGAACACTTACGAGGCACTGAGGACAGGGAGAAGACAGTTTAGAAGGGTGAGAGGGGATGATTGAGCGGGAACGGAGAGCAGAGGCGAGGAGCAAGGAGAGGCGGAAGGGAAGGGGAAAGAGAAGAGAAAGGAGGGAACTGTATGTAGTGGAAGAGCTAGAGGAGCTAGTGGGATTGAAAAGAAAGGAAAAGGCTCAAAGACAAGCGGGGGGGGGGGGGGGGGGCACACGAAGGACTGGGCAGCTGAGGTTGAGGATGAAGCTGAAACTGTGAAAACACCTACCTCTGGCTCACATCAACAGGCCAGTGTGAAATGCAAAATAGACATGAGATGATGTGAGATGTGCAAATGGCCACAGAACTAATTAACGCAAAAAAATAAATCAAAGTCTCAACCAGCGTGTAGCCGAGTAATAACATTTCAGACAAGCACACAGGGAAAGGTGATAAATCGCTTACCACTGTAACCCGTTGCATCTGAAGAGAGCTCATTATTATGTTATAAAAGAATTGCTTTCATACAGACAATGAACCGGGGGGGGGTTGTGGCTGCGAGCGGCAAGGTAAGAAACTTACCACACTTGTCTTCATCAGAGTTGTCCCCGCAGTCATTGTCGTAGTCACATTGCCAGCGGCCCGGCACACAGCGGTTGTTCTTACAGCGGAACTGGTATGGCTCACATGTCCGCTCATCTGAGCATCCAAACAGACATGATAAGTACAAGCGTGGCCCTATAACCCACTTCCTTTCCTTTCTTTCCCCATCTGCCACTCTGTCCTTACCACACTCTTCTTTGGGTTCATCTGAACCGTCTCCACAGTCATCCTCTCCGTCACACTTCCAGCGTGCCGGGATGCAGCGTCCCGAGTCCTTACAGCGGAACTCATCCACACCACATGTCATTTGAGCTGCAATAGAGAGGATTTAATGGATAAGACGCAGTGACACTAGACATGGGAATGCAGGCTTATTCGCTCTGTTTCTGTAACAGAATTAACAGATAACAAATAGATAACAGCGTTATTATTAAGCTTCAATAATGACCAACTGAATAAGGAGCAGCTGACTGTGTAATACTACATTTACTACAAAAGCCAGTGCAATATTCTCTAGATTTAATTTGTAATTGTTTACTGACATCCAGACATCATCACTATTATCAATCAGGTCGAATTAGAGAACCATGCTCATGCTGTAGAGGAGACTTATTTCTTTAGCAGAAGTGTTTAGTGAAAGAATAATCTTACTGCAGTTGGCAGGCTCATCAGATCCATCCACACAGTCATTGTCCCGGTCACACACCCACACCCGTGGGATACAGCGCTTGGTGATGGCACACTGGAACTGGTTGGGGGCACATGTCACTTCCGCTGCACAACAAACAGACAGATACTCGGCTAAATACAGAAGAATTGCCACCTAATCATACATTTTACTAATTAAAATGACTAAAATGCTAAAGTCCTGAAAGTGTCCCCTCAAGACCGCAATATCCATTACATAATAACGTGGTGATTTTGCTATTCTTCTCGCAGCCTTGCCGTTAAAAGGTGCTAAAATGTACATTTTGATCAGGATGGCGCAGCAGAACAGTTCATGTGCTCTCCCTCTGTGGAGGATGAATGTGCTCAGAAAATGTCTTGGCAATTACATTATGCAACATCATTTGGCCTGAGGGTATCACTAAGGGAAAGGTCAAAATGGACAGAGATCCTCCGGGGGACGTGTCAGTGTTCAGCTCATTAGAGTTTGAGATACAGTATGTACAACTGTGGCTTACGGAGGCGAAAGAGGAAAGGGGTCAGATGAAGGAACAGACAGACATACTGTAGCAAAATCGCCATTGTTACGCACTGCCACTAGCAGGACAAAACAAATACAAATAAAAGAGGGCATGAGGGCAATGAGACTCACGACAGTCTTTCTCATCCTCTCCCTCTCCACAGTTGTCCTGTCCATTGCAACGGAAGATGCCAGGGATGCAGCGACTGGGGTGGCTACATTTAAACTGACTTGGCAGGCACACATGGATGTCTGGAAACGGAAAGACAACAAACGAAAAGGGTTATGGTTTATTACGGGGTACGCCTAAGCAGAAAGGTGTTAAATAATGTAAGTATGTGTAGGTGCGTGTACCGCAATTGGCCTCATCAGAGTTATCTTGGCAGTCATTGTCCCCATCACAGATGTAGGCTGGATTGGTGCAGATGCCTGTGCCACACTGAAACTGGCCCGGTCTGCACTTAAACTCAGCTATGGTGACAAAACACAGCAATGTATTAAGCACCAGAACAAAAACAAAAAAAACATACTGCAACAACAGGTATATTATCATGATTATCGTAGTCAGGATACAATCACTACTCACGGCATTCTGCAGGCTCATCTGAACGGTCCCCGCAGTCATCCTCAGTGTCACACTTCCACCAAAATGGAATGCACTTGTCATTTTTGCAAACAAACTGAAGGGACAAAAGACAAAAAAGGTATTTATGTGACAACAATGGAGGAGAAGCGCTGCTGGGACTCTGTGGCGATAACATAAAGGGGCTCTCTGGAACCTTCAGGTGTACTGTGCTTATTCCAGTTTGTCAATTATTATTGCACGTGTGGAATGTGGTCTTAAAACCTATAAACAAGGACAAAGGTCATGACCCTGATGAAGACCCATGTCAGTCATGCCTTGGTCATTTTAAATAGATATTGCTATATACATTTGAATGTATTTTGCACAAATGTTAAAGTGCACACACTTGCATTTTATATGTTTTTGAGACCACGTTCCACCCATGCAATCAGCTAAAATAATTTTCTCAAGCTAGCTCACCTGACTTGCAGTGCAGTTAGACAAGCACTGTTTGCCATCAGCTGCTAGGTAAAAGTTAGTGGGGCAGGCACACTTGTAGCCCCCTCCAGGAGAGAGCAGACACAGGTTACTGCAGCCTCCATTGTTGGTCTGGCACGGGTGGCCGGACACTGAAAAACAAGGAAATGTACAACTATCAGACAGAGTCCAAGGACATCGATGAAGAGTAACATGTGGTTGTGACTGACGGGCGACTTGGTTTTACCCTCAGGCTGACGGTACGGGTGGTAAATGTGGACGTCCATCGGTCTGTGTAAGGTGCTGATCAGCACGGTCTTGTTGATTCCCAGTGTTTTATGACATCTGTTGATGGACTTTGTCTCCCAGTCTGTCCAGTAGATGTACTCCTCAAACAGAGTCATAGCAAAGATGTGGGGGATATCCTGAACAAGAACTACAGGGGCCACAGGCACAAAGACAAGCGAGTTAGTACCAACAACTTGGAAAAGTGCACAAAGACACTCCCAGTGAGTTCATGTGTGTTTTACCTGTGTGTCTGTTGGTCCCATCCAGACTGGCAAAAGCGATGTAGTCCTCTCGAGCGTCGGCCCAGTAGATGCGGTCATTGATAAAGTCCAGCGTGAGGCCATTGGGCCATGTGATCTTATCCTGCACAATGGCACTCCTGTTGGAGCCATCCATCCCGATCCTTCCTATGTGGGGGGTGTCTCCCCAGTCTGACCAGTATAAGTACCTGAGAGGGATGTGCTGGACTAGTTAGGTTTATTGGTCATAAGAAATCAGAATTTAACTAAAAGCTATGACTTTCAAACACCTTGCAGAATCACATAAAGTGCAGTAATTGAACGTTGGTCTAACTGTATGTAACTTACAACTGAGTAGGCAGTTTAACTCAGCAGAACACAAACATGTCTGCTACAGTACTACTTTTTGATCCAGATCTTCAAAGTCGTGTCACTCTTACCCGTAGCGTACGTCCACAGCTACAGCACGAGGCTCCCTCAGGCCGTTGTTAACCAGAACTGTCCGGTACGCTCCGTTCAGCTTTGACACCTCGATGGTGTCCCGTCCTTTATCGCACCAGTACAGGTTTCCTCCCACCCAGTCGACTGCCAGACCGTCTGGGTTGCTAAGTGATGTGCGATGAAGGACCTAAGAAATGAGCGAGCAGTATACACTTGAATGGACGCTCGGAATCTGTGCCTCGCAATGAGGAAGTTGATTCTTTATCCTTGTTTTGTTTTTTACCGCACATGCATGCATACAAATGAAGATGAATTAATCATTTTAAACGGCAGTTTTAAGACCCAAGAGGGTATTTATCCTGCACGTTTCACTGTCCACTATCCACACTGACCTGAACATCGCTGCCGTTGATGTGCATGCGTCGGATCATGCTGCCCTGAGTGGTCACATCTGTCCAATAAATCATCTGCTCGCGATAGTCGAAATCCAGAGCCACAGCATTGTTCAAGCCCTGTCAAAGCGCAGGAGCTGCATCAGTCTGGGCCAGAGATAAACCCCCCACTGGCAGATATCTAAGCACTTGAAAAGGACATGCTGTATCTGCAAGTCTCACCTGTTTGATAAGTGTGTAGTTGGAACCATCTAAATTCAGCTTCCTCAAATAGTAGCGGTTGGCAAAGATCAAGAAGGGTTCTTCATCTTCAGGGAGGGGGAGACATCATTTGTAAGTAGATTTACCTTAAACACTTCCTGAATGTTAATCATCTTGTCATGTTTCTTACCAGAGGTTGATTTGCATATGGTGGGGTTTTCAGGACTGAGCTGGAAACCTTCAACACACAGACAGTGGAAGCTGCCGTGCGTGTTGATGCAACGCTGCGTGCAGGGATAGGTGGTTGTGCACTCATCTATGTCGACGCACGTCTTCCCGTCATCTTTCAGACGGAAGCCGGGGTGGCATCTACACTGTGAGGGGGGGGTGGCGAAGTACAGAGCAGGTAAAGCAACGGTGCATGCTATTACTGGAGCGCTCAAGTCAGAATTTCAAGGTGTTCACTTACCTTAAAGCCTATTTTAAGGTCTTCACAGAGCTGGGAGCAGCCGCTCAGTTTGCTGTTCAGGCACTCGTTAATAAAACAGTTCAGCTCGTCGGAGCCGTCGCCACAGTCGTCCTTATGGTCACAGAGCAGTGTCTCGTTGACACAGTTTCCATTGTTGCAGGCATATGCGGTGTCGTTGCATTTCTTCTCTATGAAAAGAAAGAAAGAAATGTGGAAAATATCAACCAGTGCATGAACATGTGCCTTCTCTAGGTTTTCTTTCTGTACTTCTGATCTGCTGTATGTGCCATAGTGTCGATTGTCCACTTTTACATCACACTGATGTGAATTAATGAACGGATTCATTAAATAAATAGATATAAAGATATAATAAAAAGTAAGCAAAGTGAAGTGAAGCGCTTCTGGATTTGCGGTGGTGTGGCACTAACCCGGGCCGTTGCAGTGTGGGTTTTTGGGGGCTTCGTCTGACTGGTCATGGCAGTCAAAGTCTCCATCGCACTCCCATGAACTCTGGATGAGGCAGCGTCCGTTGGCACAGCGGAACTCGTTGGATCCACACGTTGGATATTCTGCAGCGAGAAACAGGGTGAAGGAAAGATGAACTCATTATTAAAAGGGAGGAGGAGGAGGAGGAGGAGGAGGAGGAAAGAGGGTTTTTAAATCACCCCATCAGGAGGAAGAAGAGGTCATGGTTTCACTCACCACACTCCAGAGACTCATCTGAGCCATCGCTGCAGTCGTTGTCATGGTCACACACAAAGTACTTGGGGATACACTGTCGGTTCTGGCACATGAACTCATTGCTGCTGCACGTGTTGTTGAACACTAAGACATAAAAACATTTGGTGAGTGAATGAGATAAATATACCCCTACAGGTGCAGTACAGGTGTATTTCTGTTATTAAAATCTTCTTATTTTGACAATATCCCACCCCGGCCGGCACTCACCACAGCCGGCTTTGACGCTCTCATCTGCTCCATCAGGACAGTCTTTGTCTCCGTCACACTTCCAGTGCGGAGGGATACACATGTGTGATCCAGGACACTGGAACGCCTCGGGACTGCAGGTTTTGGTCTCTGTGATGGAAATAGATTATAGAAGATGATTGATGCCTTTCTTTGCCGTGAGTATTTGTGAAGATACCGCAAGCTCCAAAAATAGTCAGGTAATTATATTTTTGGAATGTTTCAGAGGCAGAACGATTGCTTAAAGCTATCACAAGAACCTCAATTCTTTGCATACATGCCAATGTTTTATTCCATATTGCACTAAAGTGTGCAGTTGTCCCCAGCTGAAGTTAAAATAGTATCTCAATATCCACAAATAGGAGGATTCCTCCCATTTTAATAATGTAATGCATGTTTATATTTCCACGATTCCGGATAAGCGGTAGACGATGGATGGATGGATGGATGTTTATATTTCACAAACGATCCATTGTTGTCATAATATCTTTGGCGCTATGATATGTCAATGCTCGTGGTTCTTGTATTTGTATTCACTAACGGTCTGTGGCCAACACTCACTGCACTTGCTGTCCTCATCGCTGCTGTCGCCACAGTCGTCGGCTCCGTCACACACCCAGCGGTTGGGAATGCAGCGGTGGTTCCCACACTCAAACTGAGAGGCTGAGCAGAATTTATCTAGGAGGTCCAGAAAGAATGTATGAAGTGCAAAATACAGGCGCCAAAACAAAGTGATGGTGTGTTGCTCTTCAGCTTGTTTGGGCTCTGGTGTCTAAACTTACCACAGTGAGCCTCATCTGCGCCGTTCTCACAGTCATTCTCCTTATCGCAAGTCCAGCTCATCGGGATACAACGTCCACTAGGACAGGCAAAGAACGGCGTCGGACACTTGGTTTTCCCGCTCCCTGGCAGAGAGACAGACAACGTGACAAGTTAGACAAGAAAACATTAAACAAGCATGACCAGGGAAACAGAACACTGAATTAACACGGCAATGCTTTTCAGGGAGAGTTTCTTCCCAAACTAAAATAAATGCACATGCAGCATTCAAACTATTCAAACACAGATGGACTGAAATCCATCTGTGTTTGAATAGTTTGAATGCTGCATGTGCATTTAGCTGTGAACATACCTGGGCAATTCCTTTCATCGGAGAAGTCTCCGCAGTCATTAGCTCCGTCACAGAGCCATGAAGGGGCATAGCAGAGTGTGGTGAACTCGCACTTCTGAAATGTCACTCCCTTGACTCCCAGGTGGAAATAACTGGAACAGTCTGTGGCAGCTTTAAACATAAAATAAAGAAATAAAAAGAGAGCGGCACTACTTTATACCGTAACCTCGAAGAAAGTGTTAGCATTTTTCTCAAACATTTAGTCATTCTGAATGAACTTACTGCAGTTCATCTCATCACTGGCGTCGTCACAGTCCACTTTCTGGTTGCACTTGGTGGAGTTGGAGATGCAGCCTCCGCTCCTGCACTGAACCTGATCAGCCGTGCACAGTGTGGCTGACAAACACAAAAACAAGAGTTTCTATTATTTGAAAAAAAATAATTATATGACGGCAGGTGGGAAGAAGTTGTTTAATCAGGACACTCACCGTTACAGAAGGCTTCATCAGAATTGTCTCCGCAGTCGTCCTGCTCGTTGCACCAGGAGCTATGCCCAACACAGCGGCTGTTCACGCAGCGTCTGTAACCATTCTTGCACACACGGTTGGCTGAGAACCAGACACAAAATGATACGGACTCAGATTACAAATGTCAACAACAAGAATATAGTTTGAAAGTGACTGAGAGGAAGCTTCCACTGACCACAGTAGGACTGCTTCTCATCAGACTTGTCCTTGCAGTTGGCCATGCCATCACAAGTCAGGGTGTAGTTAACACAATCTCCATTTCCACACTCAAACTCATCAATGTTGTTACATGTAGTGTTGAGGGCTGTGAGACAAAGACAGACAAATGCACTTATGAAGAGTTGCTTACCCCACGAGGCATGCTCATTTAAATCTATTCAAAGTCAAATCATAAAAGTATTTTAATAAAATAAAATAAAATAAATGGTAAATTCATAATTGAGTTAATAGTTATTTTACTGTTAACAATAAAAAGAGAATAATGTTTACAAATGATTAATAATGCTATCATTTATGTTATTGTAACAATGTATTATTATTATTATTATAACATTTTATATATTATAATTATAAGTGTTGCACTTTTATAAACAAACATCACATAGATCAATGGACCAGATGTTTGTAACACTTTGTTAATGTTTAATAATTGGTCAATAAACATTATTTGGGTGACTATTATAAATGCAACTAATGATTATAATAAATAATATTATATAATAATAAAATAAAATGGTGTATTAATGCTTTGTAAAGCATCTGTTGTTTAGATAGATGGTGAATACTGTGTCAATGGTTAATAATTGGTTTCTGGTCCATCTATCGATGTTTAAATCTGTTTTACAGACAATTTCTTGAAGGTTCACAAATCATTTAACAAACACTTAAAATAATAAATAAAACTGTTAATAAATAGCTTACTAAAGTAATCAGAATGATACAATATGTAATTTAAAAACTAATTATTTCATAATACACAAACTAATGATAAAATATCATAACATGTAGCATTACTCACATACTTTAACTTTAAATAACAGTAAAATAACTTTTAATTAAGTATCAGTTTACCATTTAATGATGGATATTATAAAGTAACAACCTCTCTGGCCTCAAACGTCTTTTAAGCCAAAGTTTTTTTTTTTTTATCACCTATACAAGTGTTGTCTTCCAAAAGCTTCCTGTCGCCACGGCAACTGCAGTTGACCCTTCCCTCAGAGGTCAGCAAACACAAGTCCTGGCATCCTCCGTTGTTCACACGGCACAGAGAGAACTCACCTATGAAGAGATGAGCAAAGTTAGGGAAGGTTAGCCTGCACATATTAAAACGTGCACGCACGCACGCGCACACACACACACACACACACACACACACACACACACACGTGCATCCACATCAGCAGACAGATATGCCTGTATAAATGTAGCAGTGGCTCTGCCTCCGCTCAATGCATAATTCAATGTGACTTAATCTAAATGGGATTTGCAGCTATTACCACAGACTCTCTGCGTGTATGGTCACTGTGGGTATTGGAGCGCCACAGAGTTTACTGAATGAGGCAACTTGAGGGAGAAGATGGCCGACGATACAGTAGAGAAAATAGATACAGGGCTGCATTGAATTAAAAGGATTCAGACAATGGGAAACTTTCTTTTCATCTACATCTGTTGCAGTGTCACCCCTAGATTATTTCTGTCACCTTATTAACAGCTCTGAGGGAGCAGAAAAGTATCTGTGTTCATATGTTTGTGTTTGTTTAAGTACTATACTTGCTTCAAAAAAAGCCCATATTAAAATGTTGTAAAGTTATCACCAGTAAGCAATAATCTGTGCTATAATGAAACTTCTAGCCTTTTACTTTTGTTTTTGCACCAATGGGATGAGGTACCTTGGCAGGTATTTCATTTGCTGGATTAGCAGAGCAAAAATAACACATGACACACACACACACACACACACACACACACACACACACACACACACCCACACACAGTAAAAACGTACAGCTGTTGGTGTCGTTGGCCACAGCGACGATACCCATTGGCTGCTGAGGTATGTCGGCACGCAGCACCTTCATGTCTCCTCCGGTGTATTTGTCAGCCCGAAGCACGGCCCTCCTCACCCAGTCAGTCCAGAAGATGTAGTCACCGTACACGGCCAGGCCAAACGGATGGACCGGCTCATTCTTCAACACCACCTGCAGGGGGAAGCACATCCCCAGTCATGACCTTATACATTCAGGAAATATCAGCCTTGCAAAAGTATAAACAAACTCCATAACTGTTTCATACTGTAGTGCAAATGTTTTCATTACACAGCACGTTGTTCAGCGCGTGTGTCTGCATGCGAGTGTGTGTGTCACTCACGTAGCGGCGAGTGCCGTCATACTCGCAGCGTTCTATCTTGTCTAGTGTGGCGTCAGAGAAATAAAGTTTTTCAGCGCGGTGGTCTATGGCGAGGCCATTAGGGGTTCTGATGTCATTGCCAATGATCACAAGGACGTTGGAGCCAGACAGTGTGGCACGCATGATACTGGGAGACTGCTCATTCCAGTTGGTCCAAAACATGAGGCTACAGGAGAGAATATAAAAAGATTAGTAATGTGCATGTGAACTCTTTTGACCTCATTTGGTTTTGAATGCACGGAGGTGTGATGTGAATTCAGTTATCAGATCTAACCTCTGACACTCGTCAAGGACGAAGGCTCTCGGGTGATCATCTCCTGACATGGTGACCACGTTGTGCCTGTCGACGGCACCCCAACGGCTCTGGTCCACGGTGTGGCGGGTGATGGTTGAGGTAGTGTAGCTGGTCCAGTACAGCATATCCCAGCCCCTGTGATAAGCCAAGCCCTCCACGGAGCCGACATCTGAAACAGAATATAGGAATAGGAAGAGGAGAAAATAAATACAGAGTACAGTGGAAAAGGAAGAAGAAAAAGAACCGCAAGGAGAGAGAAGCAAAAAGGGTTAGGAAAAGAAGCACGTCAATACCAGTTCTATGTTAAAAGGCCAAATGTGGACTGTCTGGCAGCAGCTCAGTGTTGGCAGACTGATGTGGGGCAGCACAGAGTCAGGGCTATGGACATTACAGCTTGGTATTAATGACCAAGAACACAGTATGATTTGAGGCTTCTAGCCAGCAAATAGCTTACTAAAAGGTCGCAATAACAGTTGCCGCCTAGCGTATTACTTTCCATCGCACTACCTCATCAACAGATGAGAAGTAAAAACTCTTTTTTTCTGCTCCACAGCCTTGAAATGAGTAAGAGGTTATAAGCTCCTCGCCTGCACAGAGGCCAGAGGACAGGCAAGAGTCAGCCAAGATGGAGGAACACAAAGTTCTGCAGCGGCAGACAGAGAGCAGCTGCTCTGCTCGCGAGAAAGAAAACATACACACACACACACACACACACACACACACACACATATGTGTAGTTCACGAAGAGCACACTTGAAAACACACATTACATCACTCCAATGACAAATAATTGGAAATAGTCTCCTTCTCGTTACTGTTACTGCAATGGAACAGTGAGGGTCTAATGATTACGGCGGCCTTTTCCAGGGCTGGGTACGGTCTCACTCTATCAGCGAGCTTCACCACCAGGTGGGACACTTAACACTACGCCTCGACATCTCCAGTGCAGTGCGGCGGACATGAATCAACATTTGTCTGGCTCATGCTAGGAGACTGTGAATGAAGCAAAGCAACTGGAGAGCCAAGCGAAGGTATGCGAGGCAAACAAAACAACCGCCTTCTGCTTCTCGCGCTCATAAATCAATGCCCTAAAAATCGATAAGGAGCAACATGAAATCCATTCGCCCCTATTTCCTCTTTCATTGGAGCTGTTAATGAATTGTAAATCTTTAGCCTGCAGCACTCTACTCAAATTCTTGCTTTTCAGTTCTGTTTATCTTCATATTGTTGACCGAAGCCTATCTGGATCCCTGTTCATGTTCGCTTGTTGTTTACCATAATACAGATGAGTTGAATTTACAGCTTTAGAGCTCAGCTGGTTATACTGACACTGATACTTCTTTATTGTAGTTATCTGCAGTAGGTGTGATAACACTTCAGTCAATAGCTACCCTGATTTCTGAAGGCAAACACTATTTCACTATGTCACTCTCTGTTTATGTACCATGTGTGTGTGTGTGTGTGTGTGTGTGTGTGTAGGGACAGTTCTAGAAAATGGACAGATCCTTTCAGAAAATGAACAGAAACAATGGACCCTGGGAAAGAAACTGTCTGGCCCCATTAGGCCCTCCCACAGAGAGCAGGCCGGCCCATCTCTGCCCTGATCTCTGATAATCAGTCCAGAGTTCACCTGCCGTTTACGCTGCTTCATCCTCTCCGACTGTCGCAATTCACCTCTCGTTCCCTCCACTGCTCGAATTGTGTTTCTCAGGAGATCCGTTCCATGGAGGCAGGAGTGAGGCTGATTGTGGATTGCTGAGCACAGGCCTAAATGAGATGTCATGTGGAGTAGCAGCCTGCTCTGAGGGGACAGGAAATCACACAATCTACGCCAGTAAGCTCTCAACACTTGGACGCTGTTAACAAGAGATGAAGAAATCAGCAGTGTCTTGACTTCAATAGAGGGGTCTGAGGTTAGCCAATCAAAGGTGGAGCTGATTGTGAGGACTGGAGTAGATTCACATACAGCACGTTGGAAGCAGCTTGAACTCTAATATGACAATTGTCTTTTGCTGGATGCGTTTGAAAAGGTGTGTAATTTTCACAATGTAAAAAGGGACGTGAAGCTACGTGATCTGTGTATGTATGTATTCATATCTATAACAACCACCTTTGTCCTTTTTATGGGAAAATTGTACCATCGACCTTTAAGGAAGTTGTTGGAAATCAACATGCTGTTATTTCTGAGTAAACTGTATGAGTAACACTTCCCACATGTATTAGTTTTTATGAGCTGCTTGATAACATTTGACCCGACCAAAAGCCAACAGTGGCAGTATCTCCATCTCCATAACTGAAGACAGGATGCTGCCGCATAACTCTACATGTTCAGAGGATCTGCTGGGGAACAGCAGCGACACTGGGCTGGGCAAAGTGGAGCAGGTCCTAGTCCCGATATTAGATGTACTGATTCTGGTGCTGGGAGTTGCCGGGCACACCATGGTGATGGTGATCCTGTGTGGAAGGCGGAGAAGTGGGGTGGGACGTATTGCACAGTCCCCTCAAAGCTCCACGACAGGCACAGGAACTGACGTCCTCCTGCTGGCTCTGAGCGCTGCAGACCTGCTTTTGCTCTCTGTGCTTCCCTTCCACACTGTTGCCATAGCCATGCAGCAATGGCCGTTCGGAGACTTCATGTGTCGTCTGGTGAGTTTCCTGGGATCGGCCTGCTCCTCAGCCAGCGCCTTCACACTGGCCATGCTGGCTGTGTCTCGCTATCTGACTGTGGTGCGGCCTGCCAGAGCCTTCAGCCTCCTCTCCCCGTGCCGTGTGTCTTTAGCTGCTGCGCTCCTCTGGGTCCCGGCCTGCTCCCTGGCAACTCCCCAGCTGGTTTTTCGCTCTGTGGGAACCCCACAGCCGAACCCCTGATGGCCTCGCTTGCTTTGCTTTCCTGTCTGACAGAGACAGGCTGATCTATGGATTGTTTCACTTCCTCATTGCCTTCTTGTTTCCACTGGTCACCATTGCGGTGGCATACGGCAGCATCTACATGTTCCTGTGGGGGAGGCGGCATGAAGGCAGGGCTCCTCAAGTAGAACGCTACCAGAGCAAAGTGACCCAGACGTCGGCAATGCTGGTGCTGGCTTTCACCGTGTGCTGGCTGCCGTCCTACGGCCTGACCCTGGCCTTGTTGGCGGATGAAAGCTCAGGGGCCACCGGCGCCTCACCACGTTACGGCCCCTTCAGCGTATTTTCTCGCCTCATGGCGACCTCCTCAACAGTGATGAACCCCATCCTCTATGTACTGATGTCCCAAAAATTCAGACAAGACCTACTGAGGCTGTTCAAGAGGAGAGGGCAAAGAGCCAGCGCTGCTGTGGCTATGGCTACTGCCTGACAGTATTACTATCAACAACTCGCTTGATATACCTGAACACCTGACACACAAATCCTCACAACTGGGAATTACAGTAAATAATTACAAGCCGAGTTGCTTTGCTGAAAGACTCACATGAAAAAAAAATGGGCACAATCATTACCCTCACGGGGAAAGTCTACTTAACAAGGCGAAATCACAGCACTCACAACAGCAGACAACATTCAACAGCTTTGCCTCAACTTGCTGTCTCCATGTTGTACAAGAAGATCAAACCGGTAGCCCTGGGAGGTGCCGCTCCACAGGGACAGCGGGACGAACAATCCTGAATCATGCATTCCTTGTAAAACAGTGTAAAGTAAAGGCACTTTAGTAAAACATTAACGGTGCACCTGTGTTGTTTTGTGCTGAGATAAGGTGGATGACGGTCTATCCGTAGGCCTGTTTATGCTCGTGTACACTTTGTTCTCAAAGCTTTCCCTTTCCTTCTAGTGTAGTTTAACGTTCTCTGTTGTTGTTATTCACCAAACAAATGGAGTAACCAGAAATGACTCGACTAATAACAGGCTCAATATTTAAAAGGGGGGAATGCACTGTAGATGAACTGGAACGTAAGCTGGGCGGAGGTTGATTGTTAAAAAAAGCTTTACACAAACTTAAGGTAATACTCACTTTCTACCACAGTCTTGCGGTCGGATCCGTCATCACTGATCTGCTGGATGTTGCCAAAGTGGATGTCACTGAAGAAGATACGGTTAGCTCCCTTTCCACCTCCTCCTCTGTAATCAAAAGTGAGTGCTATGACATTCTTCATGTGCTCGGGGTCCTCAAACGGTTTAATGGGTGCGTTTAGGTTGTTTTCATCCGACAGGTGGACACTCTTTAGTATGGTGCGCTCTGAATAAAGCAGGTAGCCGTCATAGTCACGGCAGCCGCAGCCATCTTCAGCCAGCATGCCGTGGGCGCAGGCACATGTCCGCTGTCCATTGCCACGGAAAAGACAAAGCTGCTGGCACCCGCCATTTTTGTCTTTGCACACGTTTGTTCCTGTACACAGACATGAAAGCCGTGAAATAATCATCAACTACAATTACATTTCTCAAACTTAAACATGAAGTTGCAGGGGAAAATTTAATTAACTATTGATTTCAATGCTCATCTTATCGATGTAAAGCCGACATTTCACAGTTTTATAATAAAACCCTTTACCTTGCTGCCTGGCCCTGTTGAAAACCTTGATGTCTTTGAGCTGTACCCCAATGCCAGTCCTCAGAGACACAGAGTCTGTGGCGTTGTCCTTGCTGCCTCTCTTTATGGAGCCATTAGCATGAGTCCTGTTTCAAAACATTTAACAGAAGCTTGTAGATAAAGTCAAACATTGAACACAAATAGGTGACAAATGAGGGGGTTATATCTGACCTGTCACTCCAGTAGATGTAGCTCTCAAACACAGACACAGAGAACATGTCCATGTTGTTGTTGGCCAGCACCACTTCCCTGTTCTCCCCTGTCTCCAAGTTGATGCGCTCAATCTTGTCCGTCCTGGCATCACACCAGTACAGCAGACTCTCCTACATGCACAAGGACGGTAATGGTTAACATAATGTTGTGATGCTGTGTCCACTGTCTCCCCTTGGTCGATTAGTTAACTAATTGGTTGTTTTGGTCTTAGTCGACCTAGATGAGTCGATTATATCAACTAAGAATGTATTTATTTGAGGACAGCCATGGTCTGTACTGTAACTTAGTGATATAAATGCAAGAATAGCCCGTTATACTGCACCTCATAGTCAATGGAGATACCGTTGGGCCAGCTGATACTGGCATTTACCAGGACAGCCCTCTGAGTACCATCCAGACGAGAACGTTCAATACGAGGGTACTGGCCCCACTCTGTCCAGAACAGGTAGCTACACACACACACACACACACACACACACACACACACACACACACACATCAAAGCTCAGCTTCCTCAGTAATCAATAATGACAGAGATTACAGAAGCAGAAGCTACAGACAGCTACAGTAATAATTGGAGTGTTTTTTCCTCTCACCCTTTCGCAGGGTGCACAGTGATGGCACGAGGCTTGTCCAGGCCCTGGGAGATCACCACGTAGCGGAAAGAGCCATTCAGTCTGGCCACCTCTATCACATCGAACCCTTGGTCCGTCCAGTAGATGTTTCCTGTAGAGGATGGAGGAGAAACAATGATGCTCCGGCCCTGTCTGACCTCTTTAATAGGTTATCTACTTGCTTTAAATGCATCTCCCTTCCTACTGTAACATACGAGGATGATGGATACACTGACAGCAAAAGTGAAACGCAAGTTTATCCGTATGTGTGATTGATGTTGTTTGAACACCAGAACTTTGAACATGTACGTTTTCTTTTTACACAACAGAGGAGTCTCTCACCTGCTATCCAGTCCACAGCGATGCCCTCCACTCTACCGATGCCATTCGTGACCACGTCTTCCCTCCAGGTCTGGTCTCTCTTGGCCCTGCTGATGGTGCTCAGGCCCATGTCCACCCAGTAGATAGTGTCATTGTCTGTCAAAACATGTCAAACATGTTACACTTGGACTAAACCATCTTTCCTATACCATTATACAGTGACACATACTACTTGTGTGGTAAGTTAAGCTAAGTTAAAAGAAAGTCTTACCAGCATGGAAATCTATGCCCACAGCCAGGGATGTGCCTGACACCGGTACTAGGGCGTCAGACTTGTCTGATGGGTCCAAAGGAATACCACGTATGCCTTCATGCACTGAGTACAGCAGGAAAGAGCCAACACCTACAGCAGACAAATACAATGCAATGTTCTGAATTGCATCACACTTTTATCATTTCCAAATTTGGCTGAATAGAGAAAACATTATGTTCATGATTGCGTCTTACCCTCGCAAGACTGTTGCCCTGTGCGCAGGCTGTATCCTGCAGTGCACATGCAGGCTCTGCTGGTTGGGGAGGTGGGGAGACACAGCTGGGAACAGTCTCCATTGTTATTACTGCAGAGATTGCTGCCTGGGAACACAAAAGCACAAGAACAAATACACAAAACAAATCAAAGAGGAGTTACAGATACATAAACAGATGTGCTTTGGCATGGATAAACAGGCTACATGCAGCAAGCAAAACAGACCTTCAATGAGACAAGGACATTTTTTGCTCTGTTTATTTTTTTAATCTTTTGCAAAGTAATTTAACCAAAGCTGCACAGGCTCAGAAAACGTTTGCTCGCCAGCCCTGTACCTTTCTGCACAGTTTCATTGTAGATTTTCATGTGCA
The DNA here is from genome assembly GCF_900634415.1 of Cottoperca gobio. Classification (NCBI taxonomy): domain Eukaryota; kingdom Metazoa; phylum Chordata; class Actinopteri; order Perciformes; family Bovichtidae; genus Cottoperca; species Cottoperca gobio. The sequence continues at coordinate 19,253,723 of NC_041359.1, forward strand.
TCATGGGAGACGTGCTGTTCCTCAGGACTTTCCAGTTGCCACCGTCCTTCTTGTCACAGGTTCCTATCTGGTCAGTTCCTTGGTCCGCCCACCACAACTTTTCTCCTAAAGGATACAACACAAAACAGGATGCTCAACGTTCTCCATTAGAACCAGACCTAACACTGAAAGAAACTTAACATCAGAGCAACATTTAAAAAAAGGCACAGATTCTAGTTATTTTCTGTCACGGCTGAGCTCTCTCTACATAACTCTAAATTTACATTTTCTGGGGACATACCCATGATGGCCAGAGCAGTAGCCTTGGTCAGCTTGCCCTTTACCCCCTCAAGCACTTCCAGTCCAGAGCCGTCCAGTTTACAGTGGTTGATGGTACTGTTTCCTGAGCTGATCCAGTACAGCTGCTCAGTGTCAAAGTCAATGGAGAGACCTGGAAAACAAAGAGAGAGCTGATGTGTATTGACTTGCCCTGTCACTAGGGTGTGCTGTCTCTCATGCAGTCACACAAGGAGGTACAGTATGTCACTCACCGACGGGGCCTTTCTGGCCAGTGAACAGGACACTGCGGTTGCTGCCGTCTGTGTTGGCTATGCTGATGTTATCACCATCTGTCCAGTAGAGTTTCCTGAAAGAGGCAGGCAGAAAGAGAACTTTGATTTATTTACAGCACATCATAATTTACCTCATTGACTAAATATAGTCAATAAGCCACATAATGACACTGACGAGCCTCACGATACAAACCTAATTACTCAGTGAATTGCAGGGGTTTTCTTATCGACAGAAAAGTTTAACAAATGATTTGAGGGAATCAATTTTTCGTCCTGAACTTCCTGTCGTACTGAAGCCAATCCACCTCACATATCTCTCCTCCAATAAATCTTTTTTTACAACACACATTACACACCTCACCTTAGGTATCCAATATGTACACACTGATCTTGGCAGGACTGGATTTGAGTTCGATGCACCTTTTAAATTACAGATTTACAGCTCTCGAATGACATTCTTTAGATTTATAAGATTTATCATCTGATGTTTGTTATGTGGGTGGCTATGGTTTGTATGTTGGTTTTGGGGTAGGATGTTAGATCAATTGTTAAAGAACTAGTAATAGTACCAACAAACTACTGTAGAATCTGAGCAGCATCTGGTCTGAAAATCTTACAATCCATGTGTGACTTTTAGAGGAATGTTTAAAAAAAGAAAGCAACATGTTGTTTTCAATTTCCGGCCAAATCAAGTTGAACAGAGGCTGACTAAGTTGGGTAAAGAAGAAATATATCTGAGCTGGCAAAACAGAGACCCACTAAGAATTCATAAATAAATGACCTCTGACTTGTCATCCTATCAGTGACAACCCACTTACATGAGCACCTTTCTTTTGTCTTCAACTTCCTTACTCCTCAAACTGGTCAAAGTCCTCACTGAACACACACACGCATGCTGAGTATACAGAACAATGTGATTGTGCGTCACTGCGTTAAGACTTTGTGTATTCCACGTTTAAATGGTATCTATCCTCTGCCTCATCACCCACTTCCTGTTAAATCCCACCACATCCACCACACCCTTCATTTGTTTGTTAACACGCCTTTAAATAAAGTTTCTGCAGCATTTAAACGCCCACATTCTCATGTTTATGCACACACACACACACACACACACACACATGCAAGTTTGAGTTTGTCCCTCCCTGACTGTCTTTGCCCCCACCCACGCCTGGACATATTCTGGGCAGTGTGTTTGTATGCATGAAAGAGGAGACAGCCCCAGCATATGGATCAAGCATCTGCTTCTCATTTTCCCCCATGCCAACAATGCTCAGATCGGAAACATTCCTCCGCTTAAGTAGGCTAAGTCTTTGAAAGAGAGGAAGGAGTACACAAAAAAAAACACAAGGAGGCAGAGACATTTCTTAAGAAAATATCCTTTCTTCATCCTCCTCAAGTACTCAAAAGCACACATATTCCTGCGGGACATAACTAAATATATAAATACAGATGGTCCGTCTCTGCTCTGCTGGTAAGAGGAGGGGCCGAGGCCAGGTTATGTTTGGGGAGCTGAGGGAGATGAGGTTACAAGGGGGAAGACGGGAGGGAAAAATGGACATTTGCTAAACAAGGCAGGAGGAGACAGGATGTAACATAAACACTGAAACAGAAATAGCGACAGAAAGCGACAGAGACACTGGCGCTAAATAATTCATAGAAAGTCTTTCTGAACGCAGAAGCTATCTTTCAAAAATAGAAATGGAACAAGATGGAGAAAGAAAGCGACAGAGGAGAAAGATGACATGAGGGGAGAAAAATTGGAACCACTTCCTGAGTGAAGAAACAGTCAGAGGTCAGCGAACATCTATAGCAAACTACTCTGCCTGTCACCGCTGACTGCAAACAGAGGGGAGCCTGACAGCCAGACATCGCCTGAGTGTGTGTGAACGTGTGTACGCCTCGGTGTGTACGCCTCTGTGTGTATGTGTTGTAGGTTAAAGGTGAAATCAGGAGGGTGTCTGAGAACAGATTCTGAAAGCTTCATTTTGACTAAGTGTGACAGCTCGAGTGTGCGTGTGTGAGTGTGGACGACTAACCCCAGTATCGGATGCAGCACTAGACAGTGAGGTTTGTCCAGGCCCTGGATGACAGCATTTTTGAAGGAGCCGTCCAGTCTGGCGACATTAATCTGTTTCTTATTGGCATCATAACTGGTCCAGAACAGGTTCCTGGACACCCAGTCCACTGCCAGGCCGTGAGCGTTGGGCAGATCTGAAGAAAGATAAACAACATATACACAGAGCCATAAATCCACCGCTTCACTTTTCTGACCCACTGATTTTGTCGGCCGATCACGGTTGCTAACAGACTTTTACCGACCGTAGCGAGCTAGCTCATTAACGCTAACTCTTCGGCTAATTTTTTATTGTTTCCAGGAGAAACATAAAATCAAGATCCATGTAAGAGCGTCATGAATATGCACTTGATGGTTACACTTGGAATAATGATATAATGCTAAACGACTGAGGCTACAGCTACATGTCAGGCAAAAAGACAAAAAGGTGCAAACTCTTTGTCTGCACAGTCTTTGTCTCTTACAAGGGCTTCATGCAGACAACTTTGCACAGTGCTTAGTTACACTTGCTAAGCTATGATTGGATAACTGGTGTTCAGAGGAAGGGTTTAGCGTACAGTCAATTACAGTGTCTGTGTCTTTGCAAAATTAGCTACAAGGGTGCGACAACAATATAATTCTTTCCCCCTCTCGTTTCTTTTGAATTTCAAAAAATCAAACAATTGATGTTTTAAAAATCAATTGCCCTTTCTTCTTGTTTATTTCCCTCACTTGCTATTATCAGGAGCATATTCTGCAGTGACCTCAACACAAGTCTGCTGTGTATTCTATTGTGTTGCCTCCTCCGTACCAGCAGAGACCACAGTCTCAACTCCAGTGCCATTGATGAAAGCTCTCTTGATGGTCTGGGTGCGAACGTCTGACCAGTAGATGCGGTGCTCCAGAGCATCATAGTCCACCACCGTCACGTTGTCGATGTCCGGCACGGTGAAGGAGATGATGTAGTTGTAGTAGGGGTTGTTGATATCCACTCCCCGGATCTCAATCTGGCGAGCATACAGCAGGAACTGACGAGACTCTGTAGGGTGGGGAACATGTTGACAAGCATCCTTCAGTATTTCCCCAAACCTTCAGCATTCAATGGGGGTAATCAGGAATTAAATGCAGCTGTAAGTCAAAAGTCAGATGCATGAGAGCACACTAATGCTAGGATCGTGGGGATAGGTGGTTGCAGCATGCATGGATGGGTGCATCTGGGCATTATTCCTGCCACTTGAACAAACAGTTAATCCAATTGCATCTTTGACTCTAATGATTGTGTCTGTCTGGCTGGCCAACTCAATAGCACAGCCATGACAGCGAGAGTGAATTCAATCAGTGCAGAGACGTTACAATTGCATTGGTCTCAACAGTCCTATCATCATTTAACTGTGTGCAGCTTAAATGATAGACAGGGAGAGGGGGAGAGAGGGAGAGAGAGGGAGAGTAATGACAGTGTTAGGCTATATCGGCCGGGCCAGACTAGGTAGTGGATGTGGAGGGTTGTGGCTGATGCCTGCATCAGACAGAATGGGGCTCTCCGTTCCATTACCCCTGAAGATAATAGAAAGTGCTGCCCTGAATACTAAACTCACACACTGAATAAACAGGCCCGCTCTCACTTTTCACGGACAGACACTTCAATGCGCTCCAAAGCTGTCACAGCAAATAGCACCTCAAAGTGAAAAAAAGTCTAGATTGTTAAATCCTCACACACACACACACACACACACACACACACACACACACACACACACACACACACACACACACACACACACAGGGATTACACTGTGGCATTCAACTTGCCAAGGCAAGACAAGCAGAGGGGAAAATTGTCTACTAACTCCGAGGCGAATCAAAGAGTATGTTTTCTACAATAACTACATTTATGTACGTGTGTTCACGCTTACCATAGCAAGTGCGTCTGTCAGGGCCCAGCTTCATGAGGTGAGGGCAGGCACACGAGAATGTCTGATTGTAGTTGATGAGACATAGATGGGAGCAGGGATCCTTGCCATCTTTAGCCTCACATGGGTTAGGAGCTAGGGAGAAGTGAGTGTAGAAAAACAATCTATAATCTATAATATTAAGTTGTCACAAGCTTTTCTGAGCCCTGATTTCAAAACTGCAGTTCGACAGCATGTGTATGTTCATCTGTGTGTTTCTCACCCTGCGGCTGTCTGGATGGATGGAAGACTTGAAGGTCAAAAGGTTGCGTGTTGGTTCTCTGGACCACGGTGACGTTACCTCCTGTCCACTTGTTTGCCTTTGCCAGCGTGTTGGTCCTCCAGTCCGTCCAGTAAACCTCTCCGCCATACATAGTGACGGCGAAGGGATGTGACAGATACTCATGTCCCCTCAGAACCTCGATCAGCCCAGAACCATCATATTTGGCTGAATAAATGGCATCGGACCTGCGTATAGTACAACTTTTCAATTAATGTCTGGGTGTAACTGAAAGATACCGCATGTGGATCAAATAAAGGTGTTTAAGTGAGTGTGTTCATGCCCTTTTTATGACCTGGCATCGATCCAGACGATGCGGCGCTCTAGATAATCCACAGTGAGTCCATTTGGCCAGCCTCCATTGCCAGTTTCCTTATGGATGGTCTTCCTCCCTTCTCCACTCATGGATGCAGCTTCAATCCTGGGCAAGCTGGCGTCCCAGTCTGTCCAGAAGAGGATCCTGCAACGTCATGTACATGCAGTTATTAAAACATTAAGGTACATAGGGTCAGGCATCAGACCTGCGTATAGCACAATCTTTCAATTCATTTCTGGGTATGACTGCTACCCAGCCACACAGTTTCCAAAACATTTACTCTAAATGTGTTTTTTATTAGATATCAGCGGGAGGTACAGTAAACACACCCATCCCGGGGATCCAGGGCGATAGCTCGAGGGTGCTCCACCTCCCCAGCCAGCAGCGTGGTCCTCATGGTGCCGTCCAACTTGGCCACCTCTATCTGATCCAGGTTGCTTTCCACCCAGTAAATGTTTCCTGCAATCCAGTCCACTGCCAAGCCCTCGGGGGTAGCCAGCCCATACTGAATCACTACATCAAAGCTGGTTAACGCTGCAAGGACAGATAAAAAGGCAGAAATGGTCAACATCTTGTTTTCATCTTTAAAGTCTCTTACCAGACTTGAAAATATGTCATCACACCCGTTCCCCTTTCTAACGAGGACTACAACGGAAATCTAAAGTTTTTAACTTTGACAAGTTCAACGAATGTTTTTTGTTGGTAAAATCTCTTTATCTATCTAACATAGTGGAAAAGAAAGAACAAGCATGAGCTTGTTGTTATCCGTCTATGTTTAAAAGTGCTAGAGAACTCTGATCTAATCATATTTCATCTTACTACTCAATAAAATAAACATTCCTCCGGGGCGCTTAAATTTCTTAATGAATTCACACAGTATTTCAATATGTACGCATCAAGGCTTTGAAGGCTGCGATTTTGCCGATGGCAACATTTCAGATTGTAACCCGAAAACACTGATCCGCTTTGCTTCAGTATTTACAAATTATGGTAATGTAATCAAGCTACTTGGATTCAAAGCTATGAGAAACTGTCATTCCTTTAATCAGATGGTTAGATGCTATGTTCGGGAGAAAACCCACGTCAGTACGATAAATGAAAACATACATAAATACGGTAGTGTCTCAGCAGGGGGTGTAAATATGTGGTTCTCTTGCAGGGCCAAAGAGACACTTTTTCCAGCCTCTTTCTATCCCACACACACTTACTGTATGTAGCCTATAGGTTGTGCGAAGTAAACGTGGCACACAGTAACCACATGCACGGATTAATACATAAATGCATAAAATCCAATCCGTTAACTTGCGTTCAATACTAAAAATCTCTATATTCACTTTATCTGATGGTGTTGTCTTAATAAAATGTTATGCAAATCCTGTGATGTGCACCAATGTAAATGTAACCTCTATCCGCTGACGCATGCCATGTGACTGAAAGTTACTTTACGTCAAAGCGTAAATCATTTGAAGCAATACATTGCCTTGATTGTATGTTGTATGATTGGCAATCGTCCTTCAATAAAATATATATCCCAAAAAAATATTTAACCCCAGATGGTAGAAAAAAAGCATTTTAAGCATATTGAATGTGTTAAAGATTCTCACCTCCATTCTCAGACAGCTTCCCACGATAGATCTTGTCCTCCACCACATCAGTCCAATAGAGGGCGCTCTGGTTGAGATGGAAGTCCAGGGCAATAGTGTTCCTCAGACCCGGTACCAACACACTGAACTCTCCTTTATTCAGATCAATGCGGCGGATCTCGTGGCGGTTTGAGAAAATTATAAAGGGTTTGAAAGGATCTGTGGAGACCAACAGGACAGATCAGCGGCCAATCTTTAAAAGAAGAACTAAGCGGACGTGAAAGGGTTAAAAACCCTCCGCTTGGTCACCGTTGATTGTTACTCAAAATACTGCAGAGCAGCTCTGATCCACAGCGTGGAAAACATGGCAGCCATGTTCCACTGCGGTGTGCGACTTGTCCAATGACAGAGAGGCTGTGTTGAAAGTGGCTCTAATCCTGGGTAATTAAAACGCAGCGTAAATAAGACAGGAGTTATCTGTACCTAACAGGCAGACAGATGAATGACAGGGTGCCTGTGGCTAGTCTCTGAGACCTGGCAGTAAAGAGCACAATCATAAATTCATGTTTCCTCATTGGCTAGTTGCTGCAGGGAGAGAACTATATGTTTTACGTGGATGATAAAATTCAAAGCTGATTTACTGTGACTGAGCAGTTTGCCTCCTTCTTTTCTTTTCTTTTCTTGCCCTCTCACAAAGAGTGTCCCTGTTCTTCACTTTGTTCTTAAATATTTCCGAATAAAATAATAATGACAGCCAGAATCCAATGCCCAGGTCTTTTTATGTTTTCTTAGTGATAAACTGTCCTTGTGTGAACAGCAATTAAGCTCTTCCCCTTTCCTGCCTCCAGTGCTCTGTCTATAGTCCAAAGGAGTATCACATTTTGTGAGTCTTCTCTAACCACAGCTTCCTGCCTGGGCGGCCTCTCCTTTGGTTGATCCCACACCACACTTCCTGATTCTGCAGTCTTAAAGCCTGACAAAGCCCAGAGCCCAGTCGCTTCTCCAGCTTCCTCCCTAACTGTACGGCTACCATCGATCAAATGTTAAAATTCTTCACTGATGTCTCTCGCCTTCCCCTGACCCTCCACACCGACCATCTCCCCATCTTGTACCGTTTCCGTGGTCCCTTACCGGTGCTCTTGCAGTTCTCCATGTCAGGCTCCAGTTCCCAGCCCTCGTAACAAGAACATTTCACACTGAACTTGACCTGTTCGCAGCGTTGACTGCACTTAAGGTGTTTTGCACAGAAGCTCTGGATTTGACACGTCTTGTTGTCGACCCCTAACTCCATGCCCAGTGGGCAGGAGCAGATCACCCCCTCGCCAGGGGCCACTGTGCAGTTATGGCTGCAGTCGCCATTGTCCAGCGAACACAAGTCTGTGAAACAGAGAGAACTTAGTTAAGGACTGACACAAAGGATAGAACAGTTATCTAAACCCCTGAAGACGTGATTTAAGATGCAGAGTTTTACTCGCCGTTATAGCATTCCCTGTATTGAAGCGCAGCCTAAGAACTGTTGTCTCTTACCGCAGAGTTTCTCGTCAGAGCCATCTGGGCAGTCATCAGTGCCATCACAAAGTTTCTCTGCAGGCAGGCAGATGGTGGAGTCGTTGGCACACACATGGTGGGAGAGCTTACACACCAGCGCCTCACAGTTGTCCTCGTCGGAGTTGTCCTCACAGTCGCTGTCGCCGTCGCACACCCAGGCTTTGCTGATACAGCGCGCTATTGGGCAGAAGGCAGGGTTACTTTAAAAACAATTACTGCAACTGACTTTATGCACTTCACATTCATTTGACATACGGTCTTCCTCACCTGAGTCCCTGCAGCCAAACTTGACAGCCGGGTCGCACATGTGTGTGACGCCCTCACAGTTCTTCTCGTCGCTCAGGTCCATGCAGTCAGTGTCCCCGTCGCAGCGCCAGCGCAGGGGGATGCACAGGCCGTCCATCCGACACTGAAACTCATCCGTATGACAACCTCCAGGGGGACGCGTGGCTGTGGAGGGAAATATGTCATAAGGCTCTGAAATGTTATTGTATTCCATCGTTCCCTGCATTAATCAAATCAGGACACACCGCCTTGAGCAGAGACAATGTGCAGCATCAAAAGACTGCAAACAAAAACTAATGAGCTGTCTGTTGGAAATCTGGAT
>NC_041359.1:19267612-19345112 GCF_900634415.1 Cottoperca gobio
CAGGCAAATAAATGTTTGTCACCAGGTACTTTAGCACCTGCCAATTTCCTTCCCTCCTGTAGGCTCAGCCTGTGAGCACTGTTGCCAACATTGTGCAAAACTAAACACAACCCCCCCCCCCCCCTTTTTTTACTGGAATATGACTTACTGACTTATTAGCATTTACATTTCATATTTCTCCGCCTGTCTCCTTCCTTTTCTTTCCACAAAGTTCTCCTTCTCCTCCCTCTCCTCTCTGAGCCTGATTGATTACAGGCATTAGTGGAGGCGAGTGCCTTTCCCCCGGGAAGTGTGCGGACACACATCACGCTGTCGCTAGCAATCCAAACAGTGCGTGCGTGTTTACGAACGTGTGCTTCTCCGGAGAGAGCCCAAGAGGTCATATTAATAACACACATCCGTACACGGCAAGATTAAGAGCTTTTTGAAAGCGTGCGAGGGAGATACGGGTGAGTGTTAATAAGCTTGTGCAGGAAATCTACCATGTAATGCACAAAATGCTCCGTCTGTTTTAATAAATAGAGTGCGATAAGGGAAATCAGAAGGGACGTTACATTTCAGAGGGATAATGGTCAACAACACAGATAAGATGAAGATGCTATAATGCTCTCTGATGGAAATTGTGAAGAGACACAGACAAGAGATGATGGGGGGGAAGTGGGGCAAGCGGTAATAAAACCGATAAACAGCTTATACACACGAGATGAGTGAAACTGAAACTGAAGAGTAGACGGAGATACCAGTTTGCTGAGTGACAAAGAGTCTGCAATTATGTCAGACAGCTGACCAGAAGAAATGACCACCCATCATTATCTCTCACCCTATGTTTTCTCACCACAAATAAGCACAAACGACATGCGTGCATCATAAAACATTAAACATCCACCTCAAAGTCGGCATTATTTTAACTGCTGCCTGCAACAAAAACATTCAACTCCATCACCCTCTCTTTGTCTCCCTTACCCGTGCAGAGGATCCACTACGATGGCACGAGGGTGAGTCATTTTTCCCTCGATGAGGGTCTTGCGTGTCTGCGAAGCCTTTTCCAGCCGAGCAACACTGATGGTTTTCTTCGGCCCGTCGTCTGTCCAGTACAAGTTGTTAGCCATCCAGTCCACAGCTATGCCCTCTACTGTGTGGATCCCTGAGACAAACATGTACTGTTGGTGAGAAGTGTATCGCTACAGCACACATAAAAGCACCGCAAGGTCTAAAATTTATGTTCCAACTGCAAATGTTGGCCCTGATTTTACAAACTGAACCTGGGCTAAAATCCATTATTTACCTTGAATGTACGTGTGTAAGTGTAACTTCAGGGTGAGCTGGGAAATACATCTAATTGACTAATTCTAAATGAATTACTTGAATTTCTTTTCAAAAGATTTCTGAAAATGATTGCGCAAGCTCAAACTCACATTGACCCTTTTAGAATATTATGTTTTTCTCAAATTAGCTGTCCACACCTTCTTTCACAATGGTATCCCTCTCTGTTCCATCAATCTTCTGTCGCCCGATGATGTAGCTGGTGGCGTCGGCAAAGTAAATGAACTCGCTCTCAGCGTGAAAGTCCAGAGCTCTGGGGTTCATCAGATTTTCTATGGGGATCATGTATTCATCTGGCACCTTGGCATTCATGTCCATGCCCCTGATGACCCCTGGGCGACCTTTACCATAGACCAGGAAGAGCTCGTGCTCAGGTTCTGCAACAAAACAAGAAAACAAAGGCAAAAGACTGAAGTTTAGACCTGAATTTATATGCACACAATTCAGCAGAGGCCGTTAACACTAAACTAATTTCCCCGTTTCACCTTCTTTAACAATTTCAGTTGACAGACTCAAAAAATGAGATGCTGACTCATGACTTCTTTTACAAATACTGTGTATTGATTAAACAAGTTAATTAAATGCAAGATCAGCAAAAGCCCTAAATGAAAATGAAGTGATTTTCAATTGTGAGGCAGTGAGAGGAGAGGCAGAGGGGTTGCCTCTACTTAAATTAATTGTGTCATTTTCAAGGGCAGTCTATTGTTAAGCGGCAGATCAATATAATGCTATTATTGTTTGATAGAATATTAAAACTCTCCTCTGAACAAGCTGAATCAGGCTAACAGCTTTAAGGGGAGGTCAGTGGAGAGCTCGAGAGTCAGACAAAGTTATGTGTTGCTCAGCTACTTTTTTCATAGCTCTTTTTCCCAGTCTGTAGCCCAGGGGAGAACTGCATCCCTGAGCCTACCTTGGCTGCCCTTGGCTTTAGGTCTATAGAGCTGAATCGCTGTGGAGTTTATACTTACAGTTACGCTGGGAGCATGCATGCATTGTGCTGAATCTACAGTATGCTACAGTGCAGTGCTTCTCTCAGCGGTACCTCCACAGCCAGATGGGCTCATGTGCCCCCTCATGACCCACCATGTCCTAGATATTCTATTATTTATTTAAATTTAAATGGATGTTATTTAAAACTTAAGATCATAGAAAGAAGACAATGTGTTTTACCAAACACATTGAGGTTTGTTTGGTCATCTTTGAATTGTAAGCTACGTCTCCCACTAAAGCTGGATGTTATAACTACTATTACCTAACTGTCAACTGTTCAACCATAACGTTTAACTGATGAAGTAGCTTTTTTAACTATTTATTTATTAGGCGAACTGTCGAGTTTAATGATTTATTCATTAGGCTTCTTTTAGCTAACTATTTCTGCTTACTTCTTAGCTACTTCAACAGTTTACCCATTAATGGTTATTTTAGCTTACTATTTCCACCGTTTATCTATAACTGTTAGATAGCTGTTTGAACTATACCTTATTATTAATAATTAAGTTAAGTTAGCTATAAGTTTTACATTGTATTTCTTACATTAGCCTACATTTAGCTAAGCTAACTGTAGCCTGTACCTTTCTGCTTGCTTGCTAGCTCATGATCGTTTTAGTCATGGTACAGCCTACTCAATTAATGTTTAAAACAATTTTTATCAAATCGTCCTTTTTTTCTTTTTTTAATGTTTCAAATAACTTTAGCTACTCCACAATCTTTCCACTGAACGTTAGCCTCTCTAACATCTCCCAGTGCCTGCTGGAGTTTCTTTGTAGATCATTTGTTGATTTGCAGCTGCTGAAACTTAGTCATTGTTGTATTACACTAACAGTCCTGACGTTACTCACTTTTGCAGGACTTGCCATCGCTGCCCAGGCTGAATCCGGAGCGACAGCGGCAGGTTCGGGTCTTGTGGCCGTTCCCCAGCAGACAGATGTCTGAGCATCCTCCAGACTTTCCAAACTGGTCCACCTCACATGCATGGCTACGTACTGGACACCAAGAAGGTGGAAGATAAAGTCACAAAAACCAGAAACATCAATACAGATGTGCATGATATATGAAAGTGTGTGTGTGTGTGTGTGTGTGTGTTTGTTGCGTGTGTATGTAGTCTACCTGGAGGCTGGCGTCTCTGGTGGTAGACGTGTAGCGCTCCTCCCTTGTCCACCCTGGTCACCACTTGGTAGTCTGTGCTGTTGAAGCGGTTGACCCTGATCACACTGGTTTTAGGCTGCATGTTAGCGTTGTCTGAGTTGGTGGCATACAGGTAGTTTTCAAACACCGTCAGACCATACAGGTGCTCGATCTTCAGGAGAGAAAGGGGAAAGTGGGGAGATGATGAGGAGGGTTGAGGGAGAGGCGAATGCAATTTAAAAATCCCAGTTTTAACTTTTTTGAGTGCTTTACTCAACTTAAGAAGAACTCAGTTTTCTATCAAATTAACTTTTACTTGCAGTCCCACAGTCACTAGTAGTCTACAAGGATCTTTTTCACTTTGTATGTGCACATTCCTGCCTCACCTTCATGCAGTATCTTGTCTTCTAATGTGCCCTGATACATGAAAATAATGGCCTACGTTTCAATGTGGTGTCCCAGTGGCATTTTACTGCATTGTATTTGCTATATCTGGAAACCTCGGTCTATTATCGCGCTTCTACCATGGCAACTTACCACACAAACAAGATAGGCTCTGTTCAAATGATCCTCCACGTTGTAAAGATTTTCTTCAGTCATTTTCCCCATGGTTAGTTTTATTTTACAAGTGAGCGTTAACTGTTAATGTAGCATGAAGAAGAGGTGCTGTTTCCATGGTTACGTTTAGTTTAATAAACCAAGTGCTGTGATATAGAGCGTCCTGATACAGCCATCTGCCTACATTTCTTTTAGAAACGAGTATTTTCCGTGTCTTATTATAACGATGAAGTGATTAGCAGCAGTAAATGACTGCTCACAACTCATGGACAAACTATCTTTTATCTGATCAAATCAGGAAGAAGAGCAAGGCAAGACATTTCATATCAAAACAAACAGAGGCCAATGACTCAGTGTCCCAAGAGTCATCGGCACAGTGTCAGCAGCAGCAGAAACCCTGAGATGGCATTGTGGTCTATTTCTGTTTTGCATTGAGGCTGTGTGGAGCCCACTGGGCCCTGGAGAGACACAGAGAGTCAAAAAGATCAAATCGGTTATCGCAGGCTAAAGTGAAGGGAAACCTATTAGCATCAGACAGTGAGGAGACATGATTGTGCACGATGTCCCCTTTACTCACATATTTAGCCAAGACAAACCAGACCAATGCTAGCCATGAGAATTAGTTTTGATAAAAATGAAGCGCTACTTGATTTCACATACTTCAGGTTCCAAGTGGCTGTTAATAGCCACAGCCAACATCCCAACTGGATTTGTCCAAATATGATGCATTAAAAAGGGTCTCAATTAGTAGGCATGGGAAACCTTTTCTCTAATCAACCATGCATGTTGATTTGAACTTTGAAAACTGTATTTTTACACAAAAAGGTTTCCTATGCAGCTTTAAGAGAGCATGTCTTAATAAACACACACACACACACACACACACACACACACACACACACACACTCTCGACAAAACAGCCCAAACTCAAGAGCATCATTAACACACTTCCTTTTAACCTTTATCTGAAGGACGTGCATGTACTAATGCCCTATCACAGGTGCACACACACACACGCACACACAAAGCAAGAGATAGTAGTGTGTGTGTGTGTGTGTGTGTGTGTGTGTGTGTGTGTGTGTGTGTGTGTGTGTGTGTGTGTGTGTGTGTGTGTGTGTGTGCTTGGCCCTTAGGCTCAGTGAGTAAATGAAAGCCATTACTTCTCCACAGATCAAGGTAAAAGCCATGGTAACAGGTTTAAGAGCCACTGTGCTTCATCAGCGCTGCAACATCAACATCCTCAGCATTAGACACTATTAATCAGCGGCTTTAATGAAAAAGCAAATGTCGACAGTCTTCTCTCTGCTCATAACTCACTGGGCGTGAACACATTACAAGGGTACACAGGAGAAACATAAGGTGTGTTATAGATATATAGGGAACGCTAAAGCACACTAGAGTTTTTAGAGCATTATGAATAGCATACACAAGGACAGCTCATTTAAGACAGCTCATCTTCCTACTAATTGATGATAATGGGAGAGTGGTGAGTGCTGTGCAGCTGTTCTCACCAGCAGGCCTTGGATGATGGTGTGGCGGTTCTTGCCTTCATAGTCCACCACCTCAATGTAGTCCAGGTAGGCATCAGCCCAGTACACCAGCCTGCTGACGAGATCCAGCGTGATGCCGTGGGGGAATACAATCTTACTGTCCACAAGCTTTGTTCGGTTCTGGCCGTCCATGTCGCAGCGCTCCACCTTAGGGATCTGACCGTAGTCTGTGAAGAATACCTTCCTGCGGAAACAAAGGATCTGATTGAGGACAGATGGATGAATGGATTGACTGATTCGGAAAATAGTTTGATTTTCAGCCCATCTGGCTTTGTTATAATTGACCCTTATTTCCATCACAGGGAGACAATAAGGATCTAGCTTCAGTAGGGTAAAATGAGAAAGGTAGGAAACACCCCTAATTGCAGACAGCAGGTCAGATTTGTTGTTTAAGTCATTTCTTTTCAAGAAATAATGCTGGATATTAACTCATTATCTTGAGGTTTCGCACTGTTAGTTGAACACAACAAGATGTCTGAAGTCCTCAACTCTCCTGTTCCATTTTCAACGTCTACAATTTGCACATTTCAACTGTAAATCTTATTTAGAACCAAATAAATTAAATCAAATGTATTTATATAGCCCAATATCACAAATTACTCTTGTCTCAGTGGGCTTTCCAGACTGTACAGGATACAACACCAAAATACAAACTATTTGTTTGACCATAATCCTTATTGAAGTGTTTTACTGCTGCTAAAGCAAAAGTAGTGACTTAAATAAAGCTTCAAACAACAGTTAATGCTCATGCTAAGTGTAAATGTGTTAGCAAGCAACATCTTTGTTGGAAGAAATGTGATAAACAAGCTTGAAAACACATTCTATGCAATGTCCTTCAACAAACATCTTGAGATTCCCTGTCCAAAGCCAACCTCACAAAATCCAGTCATATTGGAGTTATAATAAAACGAAGTAGAAATATAATGATGTTGGCTTTTTGTAAATTTGCCTTTTTTTAGGTTGAATGCAGTAAACAGTCAGTATGGGATTTCTGGAAAGATTTCCAGCACAACAAAGGATGATTGCTGTTATACTCTTGTTAGTGTTGTTTTTCTGCCCCTCTAATGACACTGCAGACCACAACAACAACAACAACAACAACAACAACAACAACAACAACAACAAAAAAGCAGCTACAGTAACTACCTGACCTTGTTACTAGAAGAACCAATTACGGAGGAGGAAATTGCGTGGGACGAAAACGATGGATATCTCTACGAGAACACACACACACACACACACACACACACACACACACACACACACACATTCTTGCTGTTAATTTTTTCCAACACACACAAGCGCTCAGACATTCACACAAGCATGCACCACAGATATACACACGCGATCAGGAATTCAGTTGGCATAAACAAAGGAGCTGTAACAAAAACATGCTTTTTTCATTCAAAACCTATACAGTCAGAGAACCACAGTGCAAACAGAACATCTGCACACAATTACTCCAACGTCCAAAAATCCATTTGCCCCCCCCCCCCATTTCTACTCGTGGTTTTAAAGTTGGGTAAGAACAACAGATGACAGAATCTGACTGGAGTCGCATGAAGTATGTTTATGCATAAGACAGAAAGTAAGAAATCAAACTGACCCCATGGTGGGGTCCAGGGCAATGCCTTTAGGGTTATACAGCTCCTGGTCCAGAAGGGTGACACATGTCTGCCCATCCTTGTCACACACGAAGATCCTGTCGTCCACGTCATCCACAAAGTAGAAGTTTCCGGTGAGCCAGTCGATGGCCATCTGCTCCACATCTGGACGGAGAAAGGGCGGAGGGGTGAATAGGGGGAAAGTTGGGACACGAGAGGTGCAGGGGGGGAGGCAAACACAGTGTTTTTGATACTTGAATTGATGAACTGGTAGAGCTTGAGCGTGTGATGTTATTGTATATACTTGTAGCAGATGGGTAAGATGTTTGACTCATAGTCATGTGATTAAGTAAATTAGTCAGCAATACTGTGTGGCAGCTACGTCAACAGCTCCCTTTTCTCTATCTTTGCAACACTCTCACAGTCCAAATAGCAGGTTTACACTCGTGGCAGTTTTCTTGACTGACAAATGACATGTAAGTCAACTCCAATTAGCAAGTGTCGAGGTAATGCGTCTGTCATTCAAAGTCACTCACACAGACAGTATATGAGACAGGCTGTTTGTTGCTTCCAGGGGTGTGATGTTGCCGTAGCTACGCTACGGCAGACATGTGGTTTCCGCTTATTTTTCCCGAGGCTAGGCTCACAGGGAAGACCAGTGCCCCACCCGAAGATGAAAATCAAACACCTCGACACGTGCATATGGCACCACACACGCACTTTATGGAACATTTACAGAAGAAGAAAAACATTTAATATCCTTGCTCTATCCTGTCCTGAATGTGGTTCAGGACCACATAGGGAGGGTCTGAGAGAGCAGGAAAATAGTGAATAAAATAGCATGAGACACTAAAATACCCCTCTCCCTGGTTCCCTCATTCCCTCCTCTTCCTTCCTCTCCTCAAACACCAGCTCAGCCACACTGAGTCCGAGCCAAGGATCAGAGAAAGAAAGCCATTGTTAAAGCTAAAGGAAAGGAGATGTGAGGATATTAAATGTCCAGAATGAGCAATTTACTGTAGTGAGAGGTTTGAGTCAAGTACTGTATACTTATGAAATACTTGTTCTTTACTTAAGTTTTTCCATTTTATGCAACTTTATACTTGTACACCATTTCATTTCAGGGAAGAATATTGTTCTTTTTAAGCCACAGTATAAATCCACAGCTGCAGTTACTAGCGATTTTGCAAACTGAGATTTTACAATATTTAATGAGCATATGAAATGTCATGCATTGCTACACAAAATATTAAACTTACCAACAGTGTATAAAATAGTTGAAATAAGCTCCACCTATACCAGCTAGAATTGTTTAGTTATACTAACACAATGCATCAGTAATACTAATCATATAATATATAATAAAACAACATTGACAGGGGTCATTTGGCCCACTCAGTTATGATAATAATGCAATGAACTTGCAATGATGAGTTGTTTACCCAGTTTACACATCCAGCTGATATGGAGCAATATTAGCATTCATTTAATGTTGTGTCCTGATAAATGTAAGTCCGATATCTCAATTTGGCTTTGTTTTTGCTTTTCACAAACTCCTGAGGACATATTTAGATTTAGCAGCTAAATAAAACACTATGTTTACTAGCTAGCAAGTCGCTAACTTTGTCTGTCTGCCTTTTAGTGCTGGGCAGGTAGCGTACAGAAGTTACAGGTTCTTGTTTTTAGTTTTTCCTCTAAAAATAGCCGAGTAGTTAAGACGCATACCAAACCAAAACAATGAGCTGGAAGATGCTAAAGCGCCGAGAAGGTGATAATTATCTGTTGGCTCCCATTTCCCACAGTAGTCATGTCATCCATTGTAAACATAAAAATATTGAATATAGCAGCTTTAAGTAGCATTTTGAAGATTTTACTTGAAACTAAGTATTTCTACGTTGTGTTTTTGCTACTTTTACGTACACACAGCATCTGAATACTTCTTTCAGCACTGACTATAGTACCTATAAATATTATTCTTAACGTTGGGAATTAAATTTATACGTCTGCACGTCTGGAGAGAGTGAGAGAAAAAGTGTGGAGGAGGGCTTCACAAGCCACAAGACTTGTATTTTCACAGCTGCCACGAGCTCTGCTCTGCACAGAACTATCCACACACACACACACACACACCGACTCACACATGTAAACAAACACCTCAGAGATATAGGGCTAAAGTCGTGCTGCAGGAGTTCTTGGTTAATGCAGTGCTCAGTAAGGCTGGATGTCTAATATGGTGGTATGTTTACCAGGGTGAGAAGGTCACTGTGATGATTAAGGGGAAACTAGAGGATCGATTTCTCCAACCAGGAAAGAAAAGCTTGAGTAGAGGAAATGACAAAGCAGATTCCTTGGCACAAAAGTGCAATAAAAGTGTGCGTAGTGAAACCATGCCAACTCTGGACAAATTAAATCTCACTGTAATTCCATACGAGCGCCTCTGTGTTTAGAAAAACTGACACATTTTTCTGAAGAGCCCGGCCTACAAAGGGAGGGAAATGAAACACTTTTAAATATTTTGGATGGAAATATAAGAGGAAAACGGATAAAAAGAAAAAAAATGCAGATGGATTGAGAGGAAAGCAAGAAAAAGTGAGAAAAAGAAGAAAGACGGAGAAGGAAAGGGGAGAGAGAGAGAGAAACAGATCTGATTTCCACTAGGGAAACTTGGCCATTGTGCAGCAGCATTTCTGAGGTTTATGGGAATCAGGGGCCGTATTCCCAAAGGTGCGCTTAATTTTTAACACAGAGTTCTCTGTTTAAAACGCTTCCAGCTGCTCCACAACACCCTGATTCTCTGATTAAGCAATGGGTAAACAAAAGGGGGAGAAAAGAGGAAATTGTGCAATGTTGGAAAAGTTTACTGAAAGAGCAGAAAAACACCCCTCGCTCTCCATTTTCCTCCACCTATGCTAAACAGAAATGGCTCCAGCAAAGACTTTTGAATCTCCTCCCATTCTCTCTCCTCCTCCTCCTCCTCCTCCTCCTCCTCCTCCTCCTCCATGCATCATCCCCCCCATCCCTCCCCTTTGTCTGTTCCCCAGAGGTGGGAAAACAGTCTGGATTCATTAACTGCAGCTCTGTCTGTCTCAACCCATGCTATAAAAAAACAACACAGCATAATTGAAAAAACAGAACAGGCCGCCTTCTTCATTTTTCCCCTACTCTCTCCAAACAACTTGTTTTCTACGTGTTTTCTCGCTCAACGTTCTGCTCCCTGTTGGTCTAAGAAAAACAAAAACACAGAGGATATCTAGATAATGTATTTAAAGTGTATTGCTAAATGAAGCAATGCTAGACAGAGTTTTACTTCAATAACTGTATGTAGGAGTACAAGTGAGGCACATACATCTTCACAGGCACCATCTGCTCGTACTTCGCTGCTAACACGGGGCGATCAATAGTGTAGTTATATCAGTGGCAATACTTTTAAAAGGAGCTGATACCTCCGAACTGTCACTTTTAAACTGTGATTGAAGCTTAAACATCGACCGCTCGTACACCCCAACCCCCCACTTCCCCTCGCCAACCTCCCGCACTCCAAAACACTCCCTCGAGCATCTGCCGATTTGGGCGTCACACCAGAAGCACGCAGGCAGGGGGATCTGTTAAGATCCAGAAGCAGAGAGAGAGAGGGAGAAAAGAGGGAGCGAGGGAGAGAGAAGAGGAAGAGAGGGAGAGGAGAGGGGAGAGAGAGAAGGAAAAGAAAGAGAGGAAGAGGAAGAGAGAAAGAAAGATAAGACAGAGAGAGAGAGGGAGAGAAAGAGTGACGAGGGAGAAGAAGAGGAAGAGAGAGAGATAGAAAGAAGAAGGACGAATGAAGCTAGAGGAAATAGCTCTCTCTTCTCCCTCTATCTTAGAGAAGATGCAGAGCAGATTTCAAGAGGAAGCAAGGGTAAGAAAAGAGCAGCAAGTTAAGAAAGAGGGACGAGAAGAGGAACGAAGAGAGGGAGCTCCTTTCTGAAGAGCTTCCTCGTTCTCTCTCTTTTTCTCTCTCTCTCCCTCCGAGTCTCTCCATCTTCTTCTCTTCTCGCTTCCCTTCCCTATGAAGATTTCTCTCCCCTCCTTTTCTCTCTTCTCTCTCAATATCTTCCTATCTTTCCTCTCTCTTTAAATACATCTTAAGACCTCCGTCTATATCGCTTTCTCTCTTCCTATCGTCTAAATCCCTCTCTATAGATTCTCTCTCTCGCTCTTCTTTCTCCTCTCTCTCTCTTCTGATGTCCTCTCTTTTTTACAAGTCTCTCTCTATTTCTCTCTTCCTCTCCTTCTCTTTCCTCTCTCTCTCTCTCGCTTTCCTTCCTTTCTCTCTCTCTTTCGCTCTTCCTTTTCCTTCTTCTTTCTCCGTACCTCTTTCTCCATTTTCTCTTGTGCTCGTTTCTTTAGAGCTGAACAAAGTGTTGAAAGGGAGAGAGAGAGAAGAGAAGATTGAAAATGTGTACTGGTTTTGCCTTTTTAACAGCACATGACCTCTTAAGGAGATTTCAGGCCAGTGTCTGCAGGCAGCACACTGTAGCTCACTGTGCAGGGGGAGTAGGTACTGTAGCTCTTACAGTACAAGCAGCGAAAGGAGGCTTAGTGACAGCTCTGGGATCAGCCCAACTGTGCACAGTGTGGATCATCAGCATGTACTACTGCATGCTAATCTATCAGTTTCAGTTCTAGGCGAGAGCTCTAAGCACCCACAGACTAATAGCAAAAACAACGGTTTAAACTGATCTATACTGTATGCACTATATTCAAAGGTTGTTTTCTGCTTGCCACAATTTAGAATAAAAGATTCATTCAGAATATGCTTTGGAGTAATAGAAAACGATGAGGAAAAATGTATGCAAATTAGATATGGTTCATGGTTCCCATGGTTAAACGTTCACAATGTATTGTGTTTGCACTGCAAAAGGTATTTTTATAATTCAATACTTATCCGGATCTTTAGCCTTTAGACTGAAATATCTTGGCTTTTGGATGGATAGTAATGAAATGTGTACACACTTTGGTGATCCCTTTTTCGGGAACTACAGTACCTGCAAAACGCAACGACATTCATCCTCAGCTGTACTTTGTGTTTGGTGCTAAATGCTCGCATCCCAACACGCTAAACATTATGCCTGCTAAACATTATGCCTGCTAAACATTATGCCTGCTAAACATTATGCCTGCTAAACATCAGCGTGCTAGCATTGTCATTGTGAGCATGTTAGCATGCTGACATCCGCATTCAAAGCACCACTGTGCCTAAGTAGAAGCTGAGCAGTGATCTTTAAACACTATTGAGTTTGAATGAAAAGTAAAGTCAGATATATTCCGTGTTTTTCTGTTGAATAAAGTTAATCACGTGGGGCTTACATAACCACTTTTGAAACTGGTATAATTATAACAACACTGAGATACAGAACGAGAGTAAGTGTATGTTTCATCGAATTTGGAGGAGGAAAGTGGGACTAAAAAAAATAAAAGAGTCAAAGGGAATGTAATGAAAGTGAGAGAGAGACCGTGTGAGAGTGGGGTGGAGAAAGAAGCATCTGGACAACTCATCTGTGGCATACTGAGGTCATGAGTCACTCCAACCACATGCGCATCATTTCCTGTATGTTAACCCCTGTCATTGGTTGCTGCTGGCTCCTTCCATGTTGACTGTAAACATAAACCTGCTCCTCCTATTCTGTCACACTCACACGCCAGCAGCCCGTCCAGCAGAGCAGCTCTGCCGTCTGGGCAGTCGCTCCAGATTATGGACAGGAACAAAAGTCTGCCCTTTGGTATCGTCTACTTTATTTGCGCTGACGCTAAGTATACGTTGTCCTCTGGTTGGTCAGATTTAGATATAACTGCCGTTCTTTGTCCAAGTCATCATACATATAAAGCTTTACACTTGTTTTTGTGTCACATCCAGCAACCGTCCATGCCGGAGACATTGTTTATTCTGCTAAACAGTCACGCTAGGAAACAACCAGCGCTTTATCTTCTTTAACAATGGAAATGCCTTCATCTCTTGTTTTCTCATGTCACTCATTCACATTCTGACATTATTGATTAATTTTAGATAATCGATTAATCATTTGTTGTCATACATTTCCAGAACCAGTTTCTCAAAGTCCAAAGTGATGTCTTTAAATGTCTTTTTTTGTCCGTCCAAAAACAAAGATATTCATAATAATATGATATGAAACAAAGAAAAGCAGGAAATCTCCATATTTGAGAGGCTGAAAATAGCATTTTCTGCCCTTTCTGCATGGAAAATTACTTAACAAAATAGTTGGCCATTATTTTCCTGTCTAACAACTTATAGATTAATCGAATAGTCGTCGCAGCTCCACATGAAAATAGTAATATTGTCACTCAGGAAGTGCAGTGCGTCCTTATTTCATCAATACAGCCCTAAGTCTTCATCATTAGTCATGCATATCCGTTATATCAGGGTGTGTGTGTGTGTGTGTGTGTGTGTGTGTGTGTGTGTGTGTGTGTGTGTGTGTGTGTGTATGTGTGTGTGCAGAACCCAACTGAAGCTGCTGGAATTTCCGAAAGATTCTTCTGGTCTTTAAATTGTGGATACCAATGTAAGCTGAGGTTCTGGTTAAAGTTGCATAATTATAGCAACAGTTGTTGTCCTTGTTCTCTTAATTACTCTGATAATAATTACAAATACATGTTTTTCCCTAATAGCAAATCTCAGTGTGGCACTGTTCTGTAATTTTGAAGAGGGTGTTTTTTCTATTTTTCCTGCATGATCCTGATGTACTGTATAATTGTGCAAATAACAGATGCAGCGTTAGCAAGGCTCAAAACAGACAACCGAGAGGTGCATCAGGTTCGGTTTACTCTTATTAATGTGAGGGACATCAAAATGCCTCGTGCATAATTATCATTGTTCGGAGCTTGTCTGATATCATCTGCTTTGAAGCAAACACATTTCCCAATGACAGCTACACCGCACTGGAAGACAGAGCGGCCCCGCCTGTCATCATTCGGCCTTTTCACTTTCTCCGATGGCCTGCGCTGAGAAAGTAATTTCTGTCATGTTAGTGCATTCTTTAGAGATGTGCACGGAGACGAGCCGCTGCGCACTGAGTGGATGTGATCGGTCACAATGCTTGTATGCAAGTACCAAAACAGAGAAAGAGAAAAGGGGGCATTACGCTGAGCGATATGATACCATACAATTATAGGATGTCTACCATTTCACCGTAATTGTTGTGTACAGAACAGAAGTGGAGAACCAGAAAGGACAGGGCAGAGAATATGAACACAAACGACTCAGTAAGTGAGAAATGCAATGTTGTTTTAAATCAAGGCGAAGCCCTTTAATTAATGTTTGAGGATAAGTATGAGAATGCAGGTAGTCATCAGTCTTGCAAAGAGACCTGTTCCTGCCGGCTTTGTGAGAATAAATGTGTTGTTTCTGTCTCCGTCTTGATTCCCAGTGAAGACAAGCTGCATGAAAACCAGGGCAGAACACAGCTAGGAACTTGAAGCAATGAAGTGATAAACGGAGGGAGGAGAAGCGGCTGTGGGTGTGAAGGCTTTTGACCCGGCGGGTTGTCTACACACTCTGGAGCACGAACGCACACACAAGTTTCGTTTCTTCTGAAACGAAACTTAAGCCATGGAAAAACACAGCTGCTTTTAATGTGCTTCCACAATATCATCGGACTCACTGTGCACAAGCATGTAGGCGTTTTACTTTACAAGCCCGGCCAAATCTCCATCTGAAAAGAATGCAAACAAGACAAACCTAACAATTCAAGGTGAGGATCAGCTGAGGCCCCCCCAAAGGTTGGGCTTTGCTGCTGAAAGGTGGGAAAGACCTTGGAAGGCTTAAGGAGAATCAGAATGCCTTAACATTCGGATTTGTCTGATTGCATTCCTTTCCAGATAGCGACAAGAGATTCAAATTGTTTTGAAGTCGGTGTTTGTGTGTTGAAACTAAACTTCCAGTCAGCTTCTTCAAGGTCCTCCTGCTGAAGGAGCCGTGGGCGAAAGGCATGTCTGCTGTGCTGATTCTTTCTGTGTTTTCATCTATTAAGTGTGTGCTTCATTTTAGCCAGACCTGCATGAACAATGGCAGCACGGACTGAACTTCTCTGCTGTACAAACACACTCTGTACTCTACAAGACAACGAACTCAGTAGAAAAGCCCAACATCCTTTAGAGTTTAAAGCATCCACAGGTAAAAACTTCAACACCGAAAGGTTTAACCTTTAAATTAACTCAGTGCGAGTGATGAATTTGATTTCAGAATACATATTTTGGGAGAGAGGAGCAGGTTTGTGTTCTTCACTGTGAACGCACGACAGCAAACCTACAAACAAAACTAGAAAACTCAGCTTGAAAAGAAATCACCAGATATTTGACAGATCGCTGTACAGCCACAGGTTGTGTAATGTTGTGTACAGTGTTTTCTTCAGTTCTTATCACGAGCTAATGAAATGACAACACACACACACACACACACACACACACACACACACACACACACACACACACACACACACATATGCACAGACTTTGCCTTGCTGCAGTGTGAGGCAACTTTCTGTTGTTGCTGTTGTATTATAAAGTATATTATGTGTGGACTGTGGCCTGTGCAGATCGCACTGTGCTTTTTAAATGTACCAGGGGGAATATGCAGGCTGCTGTGGGGTACTCACGGTGCAGGCTGAGGGAGATGTTAATGATTCTCTCCTCTGTGAAGCTCTTCAGATTGGGAATCTTGGCACATTTGAGGTGTGTGGATGAGGGGGCGTCTCCTACGTGGATCCAGCAGACAGTCTCCTCCGTGTAGAGGAAGTCCATGGCGGGTGGTTTGTTTGGTGCTGGTGGACAGCAGGCTGTGGACCGTGGTGCCGCTCAGGGAGGTGGCTTGGATGTTCTGTGAGTTGGCGATCAGCAGGACAGGCAGACGGTCCACTGGCACTGGAACGTGACATGAACATAACTAACGGCTAACAGGAGGAACATGAACAGAACATCCACACAGTCTCAGTCAAAATTGGATTACATTCAGTCCTGCTGCTGTCTGCTGGTACTTACCATTCTTGGCCTTGCATGAGCGGTTGTCTGGCTGGGACAAGTAGCCCTCCACACAGGAGCAGGCGTAGGAGCCTTCAGTGTTGGTACAGGACTGACTGCACGTCCCGTACAAACTGCACTCGTCAAAATCTAAACCACAGATGTTCTTATTAGGGTATAGGAGGTATAGCAAATAACAAACATAATAGAAACTTAAACATATCCACAGGTGGGAAGGTGGGACATACAAATTATGATTTAACCAACAATTTGGTGTCTACTGCTCAGTTTTATTTTTGCCAGACTAAGTCAGTGATTCAATAAAGTTTGCATGTTGCACAAAGTGAGATATATCATCATATATCATCATCATAGATTATATCAGTGAGACGTACAGGTGTCGCTCATTATTACCTGTGACTGTGAAGTATAAATGTTTCTAAACAGGCTTTTGAGGGAAATGCTCCACACTCCCAGGGGCCCCTGAACTACCCACTGTGTGTGTGTTCTCCAAAAGCTGAGTAAACACTGGTGCACCTTTGGACACTAAGAGGACTACACAAAGTAAGCACTTCTGTGTGTTGTTGATGCAAAACATTCTCATCCTGTCATCGCTGTCTGTTTGCCACTTCATGCAGAAATAAAAATACACATATGTTCTATTTCTCCGGACTTGTTGATTAAATACTTGAGGCACGTACTTAACTGCATGCCTCGCAGAGAGTGGCCATTTTTTTTTTTAGAGGAACTCACCTTTGCATGTCTTTCCATCTGGGCTGATCTCAAAACCACTCTTACAGTAACAAGCAGGCCCCACTGGAGTCACCGCACAGTTTTCCTGACAACCCATAAGCGTACAGTTGGATATAAACTCTGGGGGGGAGACAAAAGAAGGGGAGGGAGGGAGGGGGACAGAAGACAAAGTGAGCTTTTGGAGTAATGTGCATGAGAAGGCAGCAGGACGACATGACACTGTATAAAAGGAGTGACTTAAGACACAAGGTGTTTATTCATGTTTCTTCCCTGTTACTGACATTGTTGTTGGGCTTAAAACACTGCATCAGTGGTTTTAATATGAGGCGGATACGAGCATAATTCTGTAATAATCCATTCAGCATACCACTAAACCCACAGATTATACTGTGATCACTCATTTCATTCATTCTGCCGGATACTATCTGGGAGAAGACACTGAAAGAGGCATGCCTGTAGGCGACAGGAGCAGGTGCTGCTGAAGCTGCCATTGTACACTTTGTGGGGAACAGCGCAGCAGGGTGCTGAAGCGCATTAATACTTGATGTGTGTGGCTAAAGTGTTGAACTATACTCTCTGTGGCCTCCTCCTCACAATGAGGCACGTATGCGTCAGCTCAGTTACCCAACAAACTCATCATCAGCATGAGTACTGGCCTGAGGATGCGGTCTACAGTGCATGCGGTCGAATGAAGAAGTGTGACTACTGTACATTTCAAGATGAGACAAGTCAGATAAGAGTTCCTAAACCTGTCCCTGAAAACAAACAAATCATCTCGTGACCCAGAATGCATCACCGAGGAGAGGGATGAGTTCATTTATTGTCTCATTCAAGCAGACGAGTGGATCACGTGTGAACAACAGCTCAGTGCAAAAGCAGAAGAGGTTCAGAAGTGCGAACAATGTGGACAATTACGGCCGGTCAAGCAAATGCAATGTGGAAATGGCCCCTTAATTACACTTATGTTGCTCAGGATTAAATACTACATTTATACAGTAAAGTCCAATTGGCGAGATGTATACTGTATACTATAGTGCTTATAGCCGTGGCTGCAACAAAAAACCTTTAAAATCTTATAAACCGATTTGAGTAAAGTGATTCTTTCAGAATGAGACTTCCTGGTTGCTTCAGCTCATCTCACGTGTAATAACAATAGTAACATTTATCACTGGAGTCCCTGCTTATGGCTGTACAAGTCATTATATCATCTGATATTGTTGTTTCCATCCTGACTGAGTTGATATCCAAATTGCACTTTTATGTTTTAAATCATTAAAATGTGACATTCTTTTTAGGGATGTTAGGATGTAAATAATTAAATTTGATAAAAATGTCTGTAAATGGAAGGCCAGAGACGAAACCAAAATCAACAAATACTTCAGCCCTGCTCTCACGATCGATACCTCCCCGCTAACCCAGAACATCTCCAAGGCTACACACACACACACACACAATAAATATAGATTTGCACAAACACAACACGCTACACTCACACCTTCCAGTCAGCTGACCGACACATAATGGAATCTCAACAGTGCACTGCGCATCCTGTGAGATATAAATCAAGGCACAGTGAGTCATAGTCAAACAGACACGGTCGTGTCAAACCAGGCGGAGATCTGTCAGTCACAAGCGGTTCACTTCACACTAACATAGCGCCTCCGGCGGAGCGAGAGGAGGGATCAAGAATTTTAACTTTCAAGGTTAAAAGACACAAAAGGCCAAAGCTTAGGTGCAATACTGCATTCTGCATATCGTACTGCTGCACTACATGAATTTTCCAAATCAATAATAAAGTGAACAGCTCCATACAGCTATAACTGCTGAGCAAGGAAAAGCGAAACCACGCAAATCAGCAGATTTCTCTGTGTGCATTTTCAGCTATTATTCTCGATTTGTAATCCGCTCTGCATGAGAATAAACACCAGATGAGTTGCTCAGTGTAACCAGTGGCCTGCTGCCAATCTCCATACAATGCATTGAATATTA
Organism: Cottoperca gobio; assembly: GCF_900634415.1. Classification (NCBI taxonomy): domain Eukaryota; kingdom Metazoa; phylum Chordata; class Actinopteri; order Perciformes; family Bovichtidae; genus Cottoperca; species Cottoperca gobio. The sequence continues at coordinate 19,286,520 of NC_041359.1, forward strand.
CAGACAAGTACACAAGTCTTCCTGCGGCACTCCGGAGGCTTGCTGGGACAACCGCAGTTCAAATTACAGACGTGCACGGAATTTTCCAAAACAAGTCTGAGCACCGAACAACCGAGATGTGTTTATAAAACCAACATGGGCAATGATGTAAACAACCAACCGTGACACGCACCACAAAATATAAATAAAAGTGCAGAAACGTGCTCCGTTTTGGGTCAGAATGCAAAACTCTGTTATCAATCAGATGACCCCTGACTGGGACACATAACCTCCAACAAAAGATTTGTAAAAGTTGTCAACAAGAGATATTTATGTTACGTCTACGTTTATTTACCTAAATCTAACCCAACAGCCAAGTTTGGATGAATCCAATGTTTTTATCCCAAAAAGCTGGTGCACCCCCCCATTTGGACATACAGTATATTTGTGGTCACACACACACACGCACACACACACACACACACACACACACACACACACACACACACACACACACACACACACACACACACACACACACACGCACACACACACCTCTAAATCTAGCCAGCCTGAAAAGTGCAATGAATATTTGATGGCCTCTTTCCATGTTTCTTTAATAAATATTTTATCCCACCTCATTCTCTTAACCAAGGTGTAGTGTGGAGATGTGAGAAATAAAAAAGACTACCTCAGTAAAATAAAAGAAAGGAATCAGGTGAGGAAGAAATGATCAGGGTAGGTGTTTAATTCTGCACACTGTGCCAATCAAAATCTCTGGACAAAGTAATAATTTAATATATTATATTATATATTATATATTATTATATATATTAATATATATTTAATATTTTTGCTTTGGATCAGATTCTTAGTTCATTTTCTAACATTTGTGGTTGGAGGTGAGAAGTTTTGGCACGTATCAAGCATTATGGAAATCTATCTCCAGGGTATATCTTAGTGATGCAGCAGTAATGATGCCCGCTTTTGAAACATTTATTTGACCTTTGTCATGACGGACAGCACTGGACTGTTCCTCTGCTACCCTTATGACAGACATGACTCGCAAATAGAGGAAGTCCTCGGTTCCCTTTTCCTCCCCTTCACCATTTCCTATAACAATCCATCGATCCAGATATGAAGGTCTTTTGCACAATCAAGTTTTATTTCCACTCAGTGTGGTAAACTTGATCAGCATATTCTTTTATTACATTCTTTAGTTTCATCATAAACTGTTTCCTAGTTTTGGGTTTTAAAATGACAACTTCTCTAATTTAATGTGTTGAAATAATAAATTGTGACAGACACAGGATGTCAAACATAATATGAATGCAAAAGAGAGTGCAGGTAAATAATACAATTCTTGTGCTAGTACCTTGTGTGTGTGTGTGTGTGTGTGTGTGTGTGTGTGTGTGTGTGTGTGTGTGTGTGTGTGTGTGTGTGTGTGTGTGTGTGTGGGGGGAAAAAATGGGAGTAGGGAGTGTGACTGGATTTCTATTTGTCGCTTTCTTATTGAACAATTCTCACCCCCGAAATCCTCACACTGAAGTCACAATAACAGATTTATTTACCACATCAATGTGAAAATATTGTGGTTTCTTTCGTTGTTGCCGCAATTCTTTATGCTATACAGACACACAGCAAACTGTTGCACATCCCAAAAACACAAGCGTGCGTGTGACAGTGATATACCTCTGCAGTGTGGGCCCTCATCCCAGCCGTCAGTACAGTCTGAAGCACCGTTGCACAGCTTGCTCATATGGATGCAGAGCTCCATTTCTCCACACTGGTACTCATTAGGAGGGCACCGTGATATGGTACTGTGTGGACCTGAGGGAGACACACACACACACACACACACACACACACACAATTATGGTTGACTGAAAAGGTAAGGAGTGTCATAATCCTTAGTATAACTGAATGAATGTCCATTTGTACTATCTTTACATAAACAGTTCAGATGAGACAAATATTCCATCTTCTAAATAAATGTGGTAACTTTTCAAGAGACTGGTTCAGTTATTGTTTCCCATTAATTGCTCATTTATTTCACACACGCTGTTTGACCTGGGCCTAATTGTATGCAGTGCATCAATCAATTTAAAGACAACAGATAATCCAACATACATACATACAATATATAATATATATACATGTACACTATAATTCCTGTAAGTGGCTACATATATTAAATCAACGGAAACAGAAAGACAACCTGTAACGTTGTGGATGACTTTATTGGTTCAAATCAAACCCAAATATAGTCTTTCTCATTTGCATTATTATCATTTGATGTATATTGAATGTGCCTCAAATTGTTCTTTCTGCTTTGTTTTGCGATAAGAACCATTCTCAGCAGGCAGAAACACATGTCATGCCAAAATGGATACCAAAAGATCATGTACCACCTCATCTGGGAACACAGGTCCAGCTGTGCCACGCCACACCCCCGGTTACCAACCGGTTTGTTTGGAACCATGCAGGCATGCGCTTTCATCAATTTTGTCTCGACTAGGAACTCCTCAGTGAAGCAGAAATGCTTTATCTTTATAAAACACTGCCCTTTCGTCCTGACAATGGATGACAGATCTTCTGACAGAGAGGGGAAAATGTGTCTGACAAGGTATTTGTCAGACTGGAGCAACACAGAAATGTTTGTCTACCATCTGTCCCCCGGTGAGTGCACATCAAGCTATCTGTTCCTTCATGTTTGTGGATGCAGCTACTGTGGTCTCGTTATGCGGCCATATACAAGAGAGAAGTGACATTTTAGTGGCAGTGTCGCAAACAATCTGGATGTAAATACAATAACAACTGATCTTCCAAAGATCCCTCACGCTCTCCCTTATTGGAAATCAATGGGCCAATTTAGTTCTGGCAATTAGAAAAACCCTTAAATATTATCAGACAAGTATTGGACAACAACAATGGACATTTCGTAACATGTAACATTCAAAGATGTTCAAGGTTTTAAAGCCATTCATCATCGACAGATGTAAAAGCCACATATTGAATGAGGAAATAGTTTACGTCTTCACTAAATGACTAAGTTCATAATTCACGTCACATGATTGATCGTGCACTTTGCAGTAATAAGTTAGAGCCGTGTGTTGTAATGTTGGGAAAAAGAGAAGACTTTGTGCGTGATGGGAAACCCTGTGCAAGCTCCTCTTGAAACATCTCTGCAAGCATTGTTTTGGGAAATTGTATGCTTTCATAAACTGTCTCTGCAAGAACATCACAAAAGCAAATAAATGTCCATGTACCAGACAAAGTTCTGTTTCTAAAATGATTTGTTCAAGAAAGCAGAAAGCTTGTGTGTTTGCATCTGTTTCCCTCGTTTCCTCAGGCTAGCTGTTTTGTTCCTTCACCTTGTTTCCCAACACTTCAGTTCATTCCCCTTCTCATCCATCATGGATTTACATTCATCTTTTCCTCTTGCCAACTTAGCAGGCAGAACCACAAGGCAGACATTCAAAGAACCATTGTGGCAGCAAAAGATCGCCACTAGAGGAAACTAGCAGGAACTAGAAACACACCATTATCCTGCAGGGAACTGGCCCAATGACTACCTTCACTACATCTACAGCTTACACATATCCATCCCAGAGGCAAAACACCAACAATAAGCACGGCAGACAGTGAAGTGGCATGTACGCCCGGTTTAGTAGCGTGTGCTAAAAGAGGACTTTGGGATCCCTGGGAAAGAAACAACATATTCATCTTGAGTGAATCCGAGTTTGGCAAAAACGTCTCCCTCCACTAAATCTATACAGCTTTGACTCAGTAGAGAAGTGAACGCTCTGCTAAAATCACTGGACAAGCAGTCAAGGCTTTTCTACTTAATGGCCTTATTACTGAACTCTTTTTCTTGGATGACGTTCCTGCCTTGTGACTCTCTGACCGGTCTTTAATTTCCACAAAAAGAACAATGACTCAGCACAACTTCTGTACTTAAGTTCAACTAGTCCACGTGTTGCCAACAACTCTGTGTCCAAACTGCTGTCACCACTGTCCAAGACTATGTTCTGTGAGATGACTGGGGAATTATATACCCGTCAGAGACTGGCACAATAATTACAAATAAAGCATACAAAGCATAAAGCTATCCTGGTTCAATAATGTGTTTACGGGCAAGCTCATTAAAAGGTTCAATGTGTAATTCAGAGCCACCTGCTCCAAAGAAATAGGAGGCAGTATTTCACCTCTACTACTGGCCAATGGATTAAACAACCAAAATACAACATGATTAGTCAGCAGGTATTATAAGATGCACTTTTGGACTTTGGAGAGAGTCCGGCTGTTTCTCCCTGTTTCTAGTCTTTATGCTGCTAAACTAAGCTAATCCCCTGCTAGCTCTATTTTCACTATTTAGCTAATAGAAATGAAAGTGCTATTGATCTCATCTAACTCTCAGCAAGGAAGTAGATCCGTGTATTTCTTTCTTTTATAACTGAAAAGTAGATCGAAATGCAAGCAGGATGCATGAACTCCTTCCTTCCTTTTCCCTTTTTTTGATGCATTATTTGAAACCGATCACTCCTCTAGTCAAACTCTTGGCCTGGCCTAATCCCCTACTCCTCCTCCTCCTCCTCCTCCTCCTCCTCCTCCTTTATCTCCTCCCATCATTTCTCCTTCAACATCTGTTGACCCATTTACAGTAAGTGTATAAGTGGGAAGGCAGTATGTGGAAAATGAACACAGTGAGAAACAAAGAGACAGAAAGAGAAAGTGAGAGAGTAGACAGAGAGGATCGAGGGCAACACCTCATCCACAGGAAGTGGACGGAGACCCACAAAGCTTCATTCTTGAGCGAGCTGGCAGCGGTCGGCGGGGCCGCGGTGGAAAAAGCATTGCTAATTTGAATTAAACAGGGTCTTTTATTTAACATTCCTCTACTGTGAGTGAGCCAGGTTAGCAGGCCCAAGCCTTTTATTTCATTCTTTCGTTGAGAAGTTTGTATTTGCTCTGTTTCTCAACACAGCGAGTTGAATAGTTCAGTGAAAGATCTACACAGGCTGGCTGGTACAGCTTCAACTGTTCTCTTCTGTAGCTCAATTAGGGCACCCAAGGAAAAGGAAAATCATCCTGGTGTTCCCATCATCGACCCATACAGCCTATCCTCGTGACAGAGCCAGCGGGTAAAAAAACCGAGGCTGAAGATTTGACTATTCTTTTCCTCTTGAGAGCTAGAGATTGTTCCAAGGCTTCACTGCTACAGACGCCATAGAGACGTAAGATACCAGTACAGACTTCACTTCTTTCTTTGGGCAACAAAATTGTCTGAGGATGTACAAACAGAAGCAAACAGCTTCATTAAAGATTGCAGTGCAATACTTATATAGAAGCAATATATATATATATATATATATATATATATATATATATATATATATATGATGGATACTTTTCTCTAGGCAACCAAGTCAGAAAGCCAAACAAAGCCTTTCTTCTTTAAGCATCTACCAAAACAAGATGCTGGCATGCTGGATTTAAGACACCTTGCACGAGTGGAGTATTTAAGCCGCTACACATTGAGGTAGATCACATGCACTTTTCCAGTGCTAGGGAGTACGAGAGAACTAAGGCCATTGTTTGGATCACACAAATCGGCTGTGACCCCCTACAAAGCAGGCTGAGCCGCAGTGCTGTAAGCAGCGTCACGTGCGACGCCTGATCTGAATTGTGGCACGGCCACCTGGAGGGAGAGCCGGGGAAATGGCAAGGGCAACGGGGCACAGTGATGAAAGGGGAGCTGGCACTTTCTAATAACATGCTGTTTTAGGATTAATATTTTAAGACACATTTTCCTTGCTAGGACTGTTCATACTTTGAGTTTTTTTCTTTCACAAGTAACTGGAGCTGCAATAATTAGAGCACTTATCAATTAGTTGATCGACAGTAAAATAATTGCCAACTATTTGGAGAGTCGAAGTAATCTTTCATGCAAAAATGTCAAAATGGTTTTTAGCCCCTCAAATATGGAAATGTCCTGTTTTTCACTGTTTTATATCCTTACACTGAACATAAGACATCACCTTGGACTTTGAGAAAAAGGGATCTTTACAATTTCCTGACATTTTCTAAGCCAACCGATCAATCGAGAAACTTATCGGCAGACTAATCGTTAATAAAAAATAACCTTTAGTTACAGCCATACGAGTAACATTTTTGCAGAATTATTCATCTGTGTTCCCTCTCCAGTGGTAGAAAAGAGGCCCAGCTGACTGAGAAGGAGTCAGGATCTGGGTCTGGATCAGGCTGTCCCCGAGCCCAGAGCTTTGGGGATTTTCCATTCACTAGTTCGTGCTTCCCCTCCATATGCTAGTCAACACAATGCTTATTCAACCAATAGCAAACACACAAACAAAAAACAAGACACTGCCAGTGCTAAAACATAAAAGGGACTTTATGTGGGCCAGAAAGAGGCCAACTGTAAAGAGCAACGAGGCTACCCACTGCCTTGAGAGTCTTCTAAATACTACAAGCGCTTCAGCATATGAAACAATGGCAGAAATACACATAGGGCCTACATATCCTGCTAACAAGCAAGTTAATTAAAAAAACATAATCCTGCTACTCTTCACAGACATCAACCATCCAGATACAGCTGAATAATTTAACATGTTGATTGATCCATAAATATACCTCATGAATAAATAGTGTTGCACCAGTTTACTGCAACGGGTTGCTCTTAATGACATACTAATCCTGGGTTTCTCTGGCCATGTCCTCACAAACCGCCTGGCCCTCCCCATGATGCTCTTGGCCCACATGACACATTCTTGGACGGAGCACCCTGATCTTGACCAAGCAGCCCGAAGCACCCCTTGACCTCCCTCCTTCGTCTGCCCTGCCAAAGAAACAAAACTCCAAAAACAACTAGGACACGGCACCGAAAACAAGACGCAACAACACCAGAGCTTCACTTAGGCTAAGAGAGGACGCAGCGGCTGAATGAGAGGGTGTTGTTTTCATGTTGCTCCTCAACAATCAGTCTTGTCAAAAAATACCACAGGCTGCAAAAGCGCAGACACAGCAACAGCTAGCCGCAGAGTCATGTGGGTAACAATACCATTGTTAATTTCTGACAGTTATCCTGTCTTCACACATTAACCTGCCACTCTAATCATACCTGTGGTGCCTCACAAACACTACAGTGGGTTCATTTTTAGCTACATGAATTCCCTTTGTCCAGGCAATAACACATGTTTGCCCTCTCTGCACCCGGAACTTGATGGTTGGTTCTTTGGCGCTCTCTCCTTACCCCTTTCCTTACAAGATATCAACCCCACATTTTTATTCCTTCCTGGGGGGGCTTTTGAGGTGGCTGGCAGAGCGACAAGCAAAGCAGGAAGGCTAAATCCAGCCATAGAAAGCACAACAAACTGAGCCTTCTCCAAACACAGCAGCACCACTGCTCCTCGGGGCACAGAAACCACTAAGCAAACAGTTCTATCAGTAAAGTCAATTGCAATATTCATACAGGACAACAGCACCAGATACCGCATTCAAAGAAATAGATTGAGTCTATATAAGTATTGGTTATGAAAGAGGAAAAGTAAGTAAGTCATTCACCCTGCGGCGCACGTATTTCCTTAAGCTTATGTATAAAAGAGCAGATAATAAAAGTTTAAATAATACACACAGACACACTCTTTTTGTCTCTCTTTCTCTCACAAACACACACACACACACACACACACAGATGAAAGAGGAAAAATAGATCCATTGCCCGTTGAATAATGTTCTTACGTAGCGACTTTTTCTCAGATTGAAAAGACTCATTATTTGATTCATTGGCGTCTTATTTCCTCACAGTGGGCCGAGGATTAACTTAAAACTATTACTGTTGTGCAAGTTTTTCTTGTAAAGAGCAGAGGGGGCCATACTGCTGCCCCAGAATGACTAACTATCTGAAAGCCATTCGGTCTGTTGTGTCTCACAGTTCTTTAATCATCCCATATTAAGCACCAAGCCCACCAAGTCATTTTCATTTGTCACGTGAAGCGTTACAAAACTAATTCAAAGGACAGACGGCTGATTATCGCGTATAAAAACTATACTATGCACAAGCTATGCAAATGACAGGAAAGGCCCAAGGGGTGCGGAAAGGGCGAGGACGAGCCAAGAATCCTGAGGAACCCGAAGTTAAATAAACCGATGCAGAAGCCAAATTTATGTATTCAATAATGCAATCTCGCATACAGGATGTAGTCATGTATTACTGCTACTAACAGACACAAGGTAGTTTGTCATAGCGATAGACCAGCCACAAGGCGTAGCCAGGTGTTCAGCATCTGCGAGTCTATTCCTCCAATTATCATATTAGGATTATTGTTCGTGCCCCTCGTTCTCGCCCGCTCTATCTCTCTTGTCTTGTCCCAGGCTCGCTCCCTGTCCCCCTCCCTCCCTCCCTAAGGGTGCCTCCGTCCTGCCCCACCCCCTTTCTGCAGAGAGCCCTGCCGAGATTACATAATAGTCTTTTTAAAATTTAAACCCCTGACACGCTTTTCTTGTCCTGCTTTAAGGGGCCAGCTTTGCCCTCTCTCCTGCCCCAGCCTCAAGTCCTCAACTAAAAATGGCCAATTGGTGGCCAGTGGATCACATCCAGCTCACCACACCCTTAAATAGGGCATGTATGTATACATTATATATGCAGTTTCTCTATACGGCTTTACTGTTAGTGTTGCACAAGTCTTAAATAACTTATTTTGGGACCTTTATGAATCTTTATGAGTTTGGCACCGCTGAAAATGTGTGCTTCAATGAAAGATAACTTTATTTTAATGTTCTCTTCATATATGTACGTTTTGTTTGTCATTTTTTGTCATTTTGTAACTTTTGTAATTATTGTTTATTGTATATAGTACTTATTTTAAAATATTTCATATATATATAATTTAATTTAGCTAATTCTTCTGAGCTGACATGCTGTCTCTCTCGCACACATTTCATTGTACTGTTGACCCCGTGTTAACTTGCATATGACAAATAAAATGAAAATCTAAAATTAAACAAAGGATAAAATGACTGTGTGTCACAGGTGATCCAACACAGAATGACTCGCAGTTCCCTTTAGCTATATGGAGCGTTTTAGCATCATATAAGGAAATAGTTTGAAACTTCATGGTTTCGTTTCAGTCTAAAAGTGTGAATCATCTTTGAACTTTTTTTAGAAATGGTAAAATGTTTGCTTCATTGTCTGCATGAGAGAAATTAATTGTGTGTATGTGTGTAGAAGAGAGCCGGTTGTGTGCACAAGCTCTCACACCTGCAGCAGGTTCCTGCAGGAACAAGGTGCTGCGAGGCGACAGACTCTTTCATGTTGAGTAAAGGCTGCTTTCCTTGACACCTTGATGGCTATCTGGACTGGGTGGTGGCTGCTTTTAGGAGACAGTTGCAGGATCAAACAGATAACTTACTCTTCCATATCTGAACAATATAACCACTGGTTTTGGCTGTCTGGTAAATGGCACACTTGATCAAATATGCACCAAACAACAACCCCCCCCCCTTATGTTTCATTACAACTGCTGAGGGTCTACTAACTTCTGAGCAAGTACATAAAAGATGGTTCATACATCAAGGTGGTTTTTCATTTCTTTTGATAGGAGTCACTGAGACACACATTACATCATGAAAGATTGTGTTTTCCACTCTGGAAGTGGCTGTTACAAAAGTGCTTCATCTCCTAAAGAGCTAATTGTAGCCTAGGTGGGAACTGTCTGTAAAACTGGCCTTATTACAGGCCAGGGGCAGGGGACGCCATTTCCGCATTACACACTTCCTGTGTTTCCAAGGCACACTCACTGCACGTGGGAATATTTCAGGGCCCCAATAAAGTCTACAGCCTGAGGAGATGCTAGCTCTACGACAGCCCCCTCCCCACCTGAAGGTGATCCAGACGAATACTCTTCACATGTATCTTCATCGCATGGCTTTCAATTGTTCATTGATTGGGAATGCAGATCAAAGCTCCATATAAAAAAGGTCATATGCCCAGACAACCATTTTGTTTTTGTTTTACTCTTTCAGTATCCCTCTATGCCAGTCTGACCCAGCACCCCGGGGTACAAAGAACAGCATTGTGGGGGTTACACAGCGGGGCAAAGCAGCTGCACTGGACAGTGGCTGACTTCACTGGCAATAGCCAACACACTAACAAAGGCCACTGTGAGGCCCCATCCACATGAGTGAATAAATAAACCTCTCATGCATCTTTTCAACCAGAAGCATCTGCAATAGCACCTTCACAAAGAGCACATTTATCACAACAATACAACTACAAATGCTACTAGTGTATGGGTGGTGTACATACAGTTTGGGATACATACTCATAAAACATGACAATTTTCATTTTCAATCCTTCTGACAACTTCTTTATATGTATACTGTATACATCTGATGAGCAACACAAATGCTAATCGACCATATTTAACTGGGGGGGACATTCATTATACTGCACAGCTTCGACAGCAAACATCTGCTTTGCACCAAACATAATGTTTTTAAGCTTTGTTTCACAAGCATTTTGACAGCAGAGAGCTTCGGGAAACATGGGGAGAGAGGGGGAAGACATGTGGCAATGTCTGAATTGGATGATGGATGATGTGGTTACACTGAAGAGGCAAATCTTTAGAGATGTGTCACAAATATATACTTTCATTCTTTAAAATGTGTGACTCAAACAGGAGTACATTTGTTCTTGGGAACTTTTTCAATTGCAGATTTGCCGCACTAGGAACTATTTAAGGCAGCATGACGGAGTACGTGGGGACTGACTCAAATAAACTACAGCGCCCATGTTCCCCGTGATGAAGAAACATGTCGCCCAGTGCAACTGTGTGGCTCGTTGATGTTTTTTTCAACAGGTTTGAAAAACAATAGGAGGTCCATGGCTCAGACGAAGAAATTATATCAGGCTTTGGCTACAGGATCAATTCATTGATGGCTTTATATGTGGTTTGTTGACAAAAAATAAAACTACAGAATGTCACCAGACTTATCCTTTGAATTTCAATGAAACAAAAAGAAAGCCAAAAAGCCCCCTGACTATTTAACCTTCTGTAGTGACCTTCGTACTTAAAGTAGCAGATTAAAGTGAGTACTTCAGCCTTTTGTAATGTACTTGTAACGTTCCTCACTCCCCGATCTTAACTTCAGCCAAACATTTAAATGCTATGAAAGCGAAGACAAGGATTGGCATTTATTGTCTCTCTGACTTTTTTGGGTTTTCAATCCCTAACACTGCGAAATGTCAGGTCCCACTACAGCATAGGTCCTATAACTGTTGTTTTTGAGAGCGTTTGGCATAAACTAGAGGGAGTAGCAGGAGACAGAGGATGGAGTCACTGTTGTTTCTGTCCCAGATAGAGACATGGAAGGAGACTGGCCCACAGATGAGAAGGGGGGGGAGGAGAGCAGTTTGTGAAAAACAGCAGGTTTCTCCATTGCTCTGGGCGAGTCTCTAATGACTTCCAGACCTACTCTCATACAGTCTCTGCGTCTAGACTGCAGCTACAGCACTCTACCCTGGCCTCACTCACTCTCTCACAGGCCAACCGCCACTCAAACACACACACACACACACACACACACACACACACACACACACACACACACACACACACACACACACACACACACACACACACACACACACTGTCCCCCCCCCCAAAGCCCTCTGTCCTCTTAGAAAACTACAGGCGTTTCAGTCTAAGAGGCTGACCAAAAAGACACTGCTGCTTTCATCCCCTCCCCAGGGATTCAGCCTCAAAGCATCCCCACTCTAATGAAGACTTTGAAACGACGGCTGTCTTTTTTTTTTTGAGAATTACTTTCGGTTTGTCTCATGACTGCATCCTCTGTGGCTCTAAATGCAAAAGGAAATCACATCAATCAAAAAAAGACAAACTTTGTAAATGTCCTAATTGGGCATGACAGGACTGTTTAAAAGAAGAATGGCTTCTCTCACTCGCTGATGAAACATCCCATTACTTCTCCAGCCTTGCTGTGTTTCGCCAAATAAATCAAATAGACCAACAATCTCAGTGTGTTAACAGACGACTGCTTTTAGAATGTGTTCGGAGGGATCAAACGCTACAGTGACATATTAGCATACGTTTGCTTTCACAAAAATGTCATTTAGCATGGCAGGTTTTACATCTCTTTGCGAGGCGGTTTTACACTTGGAGACTGCGCCCGTTCAATCGCATTCAAGTCAAATCAATCTACATAGTTCCCACAATTGCCAAAAGATAAGTTGAAGATATTACATGAATAAAATCTCGGCAAACATTGAATTTTTCCTTATTCATATCAGAGAAGATAAGCAGTGAGAGCTTTTGTACTTCTACACAATTTATAGACTTGAATGGGCAAAATAAAAGTGTCTGCCTAGAGGTGCTTTAAATGATATAATACTCATATAGAGATCTGCATACTGTAAGCCAGAAAGCATTTCCTCTCGAGCCTGCAATTATCTTCTCTAAATGCTTTAAATGTCAGCCAAAGTTCACTGTGCTGTGACAGTAAGACGAAGCAGGATCATAACAACGATGGTGCACAGGATGGTAACCCAGTGCCTATATATAATATATTGGACTGTTTAAACTCAGCAGTTTAAAGTTTGTAAGACTTACAAACATCCGGCTCCTCGTCAGAGCCGTCTGGGCAGTCCTTCTCTCGATCGCAGCGCCAGCCCTTAGAGATGCACGTCACCCCGTCCTTGCACACAAACTGCTTTGGGCTGCAGGTCTTTGGAGCTGAAAAGAGACAAAGAAAAGTGAATTAATTAAAAGATTTCTGGAGAAAAAACGAGCTCCTTTTGTGTCAGTGATCTTTATTCTCGAGGTCTCATTAGCAAGCGGGGTCTCTTGTGTTCAGAGTCAATAGTGGTCCTCTCTGGTCCTAATTAGGTGCTGGAAAGATGCTACTTGATGGAGGGGTTGGAGAATGGATACACAGAAACCCAAACCCACATTCATGGAGGCTTTGGTAAACTTCGCTGCACATAAATATTCAGGTCAGTGTTCCCAGGCCAATAGCAGTGATGCAACATGTCTGGAGGATGTCAAAGAACATCTTGTTCTGTGAATTGCCCTGCTATCATCCATTTCCCCCTTCAATCCAACTTTTCCAGAGAGAGAGGAAAATCTGCCCACTCCAGCCACAGCCAAATGGGGGGCCGTATTCAAACCCACACTAATTCAAGTCCTCCTCTGAACAGCACATAAACACTTTGACAACACACATACAAGCAACAAAGCAGAGTTACCCAGGGGCGTTCAGGGGAAGCTCTGAGTGGAGGTTGATACGACAATGTGCTGCTATGCTGAGTAGGAAAGATATAGGGGGAAATAAAAGGTAGTGAGGTACTGTGCTTTACTTTATTATCTATTTTAGTATACAACTTAAAGATTTTAAAAAATCCACAGATGTGCAGGAGTGCATTACTGTTTATTGTGCACGCAGTACTTGGGAAATACAAACTCTATTTGACAATGTAAGAGCTGACCGAAGCTTTGTAACAGTCTTTCTCTCAGCAGGTATTCAGCTGTCATTGAGAAGCTATTCATATCATCCAGGTTTCATGAACAAGCCTTTTATTTTCATGCCCTCCGTGTTATTATGCACTGAATAATTTAACAAACAACTGACTACATTTTTACACTGAATAGATGTTTTATTCTTACTTAGAGTTGGATAAGTTCCTTGTACAAAATAGTTACTTATTAGTCAGTTTCATTATTAATTATAAGCAAAATAAATAGTACGTAATGTCTTAGGTGCCAACAACTGCCTTCACACACATATAATGTCAATTCATATCGTTTGAACTTCATGTATTACGAGCAGCCGAGTGGAAAAAGAAGTTCTCGCCAGCTCTGACTTATAATTCCTAGTCAACGATATCTGGAATGTCTTACACCGGCGATATCTTCCACTTGATGAAAAGACACGACTTGTCAACAAACTGTTGGCACAATGGCTGCAAATACAGCAGAGCTGGCAGTCACATCAAAATAAAATCCAATATTAACACTGATACAATTGATTCAGCTCATTTGAAAAGAACCAATACACTGTCTGTGTCTGGCTTCACTTGTAATCAAGTCGCCAGGAGTACATAACACGACACTAAAGGACGAGAGCTTCAGCCGAATACAAAACAAATCCACTGAAGTGTTTGTCCTTCATGTGCTGCTTTCATAAAACATTACTTCTTCCAAAACTATTAATTCATTAAAACAAAAACAATTTACCAGTTGACATTTAAAGCGTGAGCAACAGGCAACCCTAAGCTATGATTAGGATTCCTCATGGACGGCTCAGTGTTTGAATGTTTATCACCAGGCTGTGATTGAACTGATCTTTCTCTCTATTCCTCTCTACATCCGGCAAGGTCTTTTTATGCGCAATCCCCTTTCATTTCTTTGTGCCACCGCGTAGAACATCAGGTGTGGTGTCTGGACAAGCGCTGACATCTCCCTTGTACAGATACCTTTTCAGCAACGTAGTTCATCATATAAAGCACTGATTGGAAACGGTGATATAGCACGATGGCATATAACATGATGAATAGGACAAGGGGGGAGGGGAGCATGGGATAGACTAGGAGTGGAAGATGGGATGAAACAGGATAAACAGGATGACTGTATTTACATTTAATGCTATGCTCCGACTCCAGCGGTGAAGGGAATCTTGAAATGGAGCTCAACCTAAATACCATGAATTCGACCTGACATATTGCTGCACACATTCATAGACTCCCCACTTATCCTCCTCTGTGCACCGCTGTGATGTGTGTGTCTGTGCGTGCATGTGTGTGTGTGTGTGTGTGTGTCTCTGTGCGTGCATGTGTGTGAGTGGGCGTGTAGAGGGGCATCTTTTTCTCTCTCTCAGAAGTTACAAGGATTTGAATTATTCATGAAATGCAACCAGGCTTGTGTTAAAACGTTTCCTTTTTGCACCTCATCTCTTTTATTTCGTGCGTGTTTATTTGTTTGTTAGTATGTTCAGAGGTGTCAACACTAGCCATAGCAGGCAGCTAGTTGCGGTGCGTCTGTCTATTGTTTATTTAGACATGCTTTAACTCGACTTGCTGTTAACTCGGCTTCCACTAATGGTTGTGGGATGAGTGTACGCTCGACTCAACCACAAGATGCTGCTGACAGAAACATATCAGGGACCAGAGCAAGTAGGTCAGGAGGTTAGTTAGCCGAGGGTGAAGGCAGGCAGCGTTAAAGGTTACTGTACCACCAGCTTATTAGCTGTGATGGTTAGAGAGAAGCAAAGGGAGTGTAGACAAAGGCCTTTACAAACATCCACATCTGCATTAAAGAACTGTATTTACACTGTGTACAGATCAATCCAACCACAGTTTGTCAGTGGACAGACACTGAACTATAGCCACTTGTTCCAAGATTGCATGTTACTGAGTAGAAATGACGCTGATAGATAGTTAAAAGTATTTATTGCTGGATAGCAAGACTTTCCTGCCCTCACTGACTTTAATATTATATCAGTAATACATACAGGTTCAAAATGTGAAATGGTAGATCATGAACTGAAATGAGAAGAAATGAATCCACTGAGAAGGACAGCTGTGTGTTGGTCTAATATCTTGCGCAGATAGGTTTACCTGATGCATGTTATTTCTTTGGGTTGGTGGCATGGAAAAATGACATCGGTAGTGTACAGGTTCACTATATTTGCATGTGAAGCAGGACACAATAAATATGTCTCTGGAGACAGATGTTGACACAAATTATAATGCCATTTTAAATTAAATCTGTGCTCGACACATCTTGTTTAATATAACCAAGTTTAAAGAGAGTCGGTCATACATTTGAGATGTTTGTCTCACAGTTTTATGAACTGTTGCACAACACAACAGGGCTCAACGGGTTTGTCTTTTGTTTCAAAAGAAAAGGATGCAGGGAGGAAGAGGATGAAGCTAAAAAACAAAAAAGATGGCAAACATATGGATATGACACAGGATGACATAAGAGAAAGAGCTGCAGCAATGAGAGCAAATGGAGAGGCGGGGATCTAACTACAAGTCAAAGCGGGGGCAGGGCTCTCACAGCTGGGGGCAGGCCTGAAGATCTGAGAACAGACTGAGCTGGGCTGGGATACTGAGATGGGATGGAGGAATGTCACACATGCTATCAATGAGCTGCCTGTGTGTTTACCAAAGTGGTGGCTGAGTGAAAATGCTTTGGGTCATCGCCATTTGGGCTGGATTACAAATCCTCTGCCCTCTGCCCCCGCCGCTGTCTGATGGTCCTCCAAGATGAGCTCAGTCTAGTTTGGAGGAAGAGTCCTCTTCTTAGGCAAACACAAGCCTCGCCACCAGCCAAAGCCTCATTCCCTCCGACACCGACAGCAGTGCTAAAAATAAGTCGGAGGCCTGCCCTCTGAGATCAACCAGGTCACTACAAAGCTCCAGCAGACACTGAGACTACCGCCTCATCACGCACCACTTACCAGCAGTTGAGGTGAAGGTGGACCTAAAGAGCTGTCAACAGTGGTGCTGAAAGGAAGCTTGAGTAGTATGGAATTCATTTTTCAAAACCGGCTGCATATCGTATCGCTCCTTCAATGGAACAGCCACTATTCAAGTGCCCTTGAGCAAGACAATCTGCACCAGCTCCAGGGCTGCTGTTCTGTAACTTATCCAGCCCTCTGACCTCACAGTAGAGGCAAGACCACAAACCAGAAGGTCAGGGATCAGCTAAGCATCCGCAAACGTGCAAACCATGTTCATCTACCAGCCCCAGTAGAACAAGATGAGGAATCGGCAGCCGTACCCATAGCAGCTCCGTGAGGCTGATCTACGGAGCAACGGTGCTTTGAGCGATATGCTGACATGATGTTAGCCATTTTTGTTTAGCGTGTTAGCATGCTAACATTTGCTAATTAGGACGAAACACAAAGTACAGCTAAGGCCGATGTTGTTAGTTTGAAGGTATTGGACAAACTAACCTGACGATAGTACAAGATAAATCCTGAAGGGAACATGAATGTCTGTGCAACATTTGAATGGCAATCCATTCAATAGTTGTGGAGACATTTCACTTATAGCCACAAAGGTTACCACCCTCATGGCGGTGCTAGAGGAGAAGTTGTAGAATCATTCAAGTTATTACAATCCATCCACTGGAAACCATGAATGTCTGTACTACATTTCATAGTAATTCATCCAAATTTCGATATATATTTGCACCGAAGTGGTGGATGAGCCGAGGAACAGACGGAGAGACATTGCCATCCATAGAGCCATGCTGCTAGCACAGTTGAAAAATGGAATACTCTTTCGAAGAATACTGTGCACTACGGATGATTATCTTCAGTTTAGATCTTTTACTTAAGTCTCATTTCATATCCCTAGAATCTAGCTGCCTCTGTGAGATACCAGACTTGGGTTCCCCCCTGTACTCGAGTCACTCACATGCACACCTTGAACATGTCAGTATGACTGTTAGAGACTGAGAATGGCAGAAGTGGAAGGACAGAGGTGGAGAAATACAACGTAGGCACACAAA
Organism: Cottoperca gobio; assembly: GCF_900634415.1. Taxonomy (NCBI): domain Eukaryota; kingdom Metazoa; phylum Chordata; class Actinopteri; order Perciformes; family Bovichtidae; genus Cottoperca; species Cottoperca gobio. Next base: position 19,304,054 of record NC_041359.1, read on the forward strand.
TGTATTTTGCGCACGCATAAAGTTAATGCTTTTACATGACAGCAGCTGCTCTACGACACACAGAAGGAATAAACTCAGGATTGCTCAGATACGAGAAAGTGATCCTTCATACCGATTCATCCAAAGCTATTGGAGAATAATAAAAGCTGGCAGGCCACACAAAAGCACCAGGTGGGTGTGTTGGCTAATGTAAGTGCAGGGGGAAGTTTTTTTTACAAAGACTGTTGCAATGTCTTCTGGGAAAAAAAACATTTAGTTTAGTCTACTGAAGATAGCGTGTACTCGCACTAATAATACACTGTTTCTCAAGGGGAGAAGATGTTCCTGCTCTACCAAATGCTCTTCGCTGTTAGACGTGATAAAGCTTCGTTATCTCTTCGCATGTTTACGAAAGGGAGGTTTATATAAGGGCAAGATAAACAACCTGAATTGTGTGTAATCAATCTCAACATTGACGCCCAGTTGGCCAAACTTTTATATGCACTTTATCTTCACCGATTGGAATAACATTGCAACATGGCCAGTTTAACATTTACTCATAGCTAAATATCTTAACAGAATAAAACATCAGCAATGCTGCAGGAAGTTAATGGTAAACAACTCAGACTGATCCATAAAGAATATCAAGTGAGAAATGTTTTTAATATTTGGTGTTCAGTAGCACTCCAGCCCTGATGAACTTTCTTTTTAGATTTAGACGACACAAGACCAAGTTTGGCCGGTAACGAGATAGCAAACAGCCACAACAAAGCCCAAAGGGAAGACAAATAGGAAGAGACTGATGCAGAGCGGAAAGAGAGAGGGGCAGGGGACTATTTTGCTGACCTTTGGGCTGACCCGAGGGGGTTCTGCTAAGCGCCAAGAAAATGAGGGAAGTGTCTATATTGGCCTCTCTGGCTGCGGCCTGCCACCTCCTCATCCTCCACAGCCCAGGCACAAATGATTCAGGATTTTGTAATGGAAGAGAGTGAGAAGAAGGAAGAGGCAGGGAAAAAAAGTTTTCCAATTTGTCACGTTACAAAACAGAGAAAAAGAGGCCCCAGCTGTACCTTTTAAATAAACCTTTCCGGCAGAGTTTGGAGGAGCTGTGGAAGTGGACACATTTAGACATGAATACCACAGAGTCTGGACGACAAAGCTAATTCATGTTTACATTGTTTCAGTGTGTGTGTGTGTAGCTGCTCGACTGCTCACCCTCTGGATGAATGTTTAATCTAAGAATGGTTTTAATGAGATGTGTGTTTCTAAGACAGACTGTGTGTTTGAAAGGCTACCTAAGTGTGTGTTATGCATGCACTTAGAGCTGAAGAGAATTAACATCAGGAATGTGCTCATGTCTGGTGAAAGTTGCCGTCGCGGAGGACAACACGGTCCGACTCCTGCCTGCAACGCTTTGGGTTTTACCGGTCAGATCGGAGCACAAACACAGTCAAAGTGAGAGGCAGAACCTATTAAGCCGAGCAGAGTAATCAAATGTGAACTTAATTAAGAGTTATTTGGATGTCTGGCTGAGATTTCACCACGTCTCAACCCCTGAGTGGTAATCAACCACGACTGCTATTTGTGCTAGAGTCGGTGTGGAAGCTGCAGCAGAGTTTGAGGACGAAGCAGAAAACCACAAGGTGTGATCCGCCATTATCAAGTCAGTTTAGACAAATCCCTTCGGCTCACCGCCGTGAGAGCACACGCTGTACGTAGCTGCACAGGGAGAAAAATGACAATTAAGCCTACTTAGTATGCTGCCGGGGGAAACATATTAAAGAAGATTATATGCAATTCTTTAGTGCCCTTTCATAAGTCCGGTACAAGTTTCAAGTCTCAGTGTGACGCATGAGCTCAACGGAACGAGACGAGTTTCTCTAGAACGTTCTCTCACATTCACTATGTGCTGAAGAAACCTGAGCGCTGCTAATGACACCCACATTTGATACACAGATTTTACATTTGAGCATGAAGTTTGCTGCCGTTACACTCTCCTGGCTCTGGCCAAAAGGAAACACAATCTGCCAACAAGCCCCTCAATAATAACACATGATATCTTGTTTGTTTAATCTGTACAGAAACCGCACTGAAGAAACTACAGTTCGCAGGTTTATGTGCTGGACTTATTTTTGGGCTGCCAGGAAATCAGGAAGTAAGTTACTGCTCCCAGGCAAGAAACAGTCCGGTCAGTGACCCTCCATAGAGCAGACACTTCTCTTTTATCACCTCAGTCTTTCTGTACGGATTAAACAACAAATACATAGCATGATTAGTGAGTCTTAGAAGTGCTGGAAGGCAGATTGTGTTACCATCGACAGAGCCAGGCTAGCTGTTTCCAATGTTTGTGCTAAGCTACCCAGCAGCTGCCTGTAGCCTAACATTTAACGGACAGATGTGATATCGATCTTCTCATCTAACGATCTTCCACAAAGCAAGTTTTACAATAATAATAATAATAACTTCAAGACATTTCCGCGTTCTTGATCGACAGTTTTTGCAAAATCAGATCCACACATTCAAATCCTCCACAGTAAATGTGAAGATCACTACGTGTACAATAGAGATTTACTGGATGCAATATCACCTTCAAACATTTCTCACCTTTGCTGTTTTTGCTCAGGCGGAAGGCAGAAATAATAATTGTGGGGCCATGTGAGGAGATTTCTGCCACTAAGTGAAGGGTGAACGCCCTGCTTGAGGGATTAGTGTTACAATTAAGCTTATGTTAAGGTTATGGTTGGGTACTTTGTGTTTAGGATTAGAAGTTTGGGAATAAATCTCAATCACGGTTGCATGAATAGTGACCTCTATGCTGAATGTGTGTGTCGTTGAAGATGCATTGTTTGAATGTGTGACATATCTGAAACCCTAAGTTGCGTCGACTCCTATTAGGGATGTTGAATTGTGAAGGCTCGATACATACTGTACTTTATCAGCATGTACTGTAGAGAAGAATGAGGTTTGCTTTTGTTCAATGTTCTCCCTACAAGGAATGAATTCACAAGAAATCTTCAAATAGGTGCGAGTCTGCTGTCACACGTTTGTCCCAGAAATAAATGGAAGTCAGTGAAGAAACCCTTCTAGCGGAGGCTTAAATGGATGTGAATGAATGTATTTGTTGTGTGGGCTGATGCTAAAAATAGACTGCATTTCATCTGGTGGAGGAACCAAGATCGGAAACATTTTATGAACCAAAAAATGACTATTTCTATGTGGAGCTGAAATTAAGACTCAGCGATGTTTGCGACGTGCAAAGTAATACGACGCTTGGGCTTTACCTTGTGCATTAATGATTGGAATAGATAGACTCAATCTTATGCAGCAACACTAAGCAATATAGCCTCAAGTGTCAATTGTAACAATAACCAACAAACGTTCCTCTCAGACTGACACAGTGGAGCATGTTATGCCCATGTATGCTGTGAACGGGACAACTCGAGACATCCGACCTGACCTCAGCGTTAACACGGGTTCCTGTTACTTCAATATAGAATACAGTTACATTAGTTATTGATATATACAGTCAACAATCAAATAAACACAATTAAGTAGCACAATTGTGGGGCGTCCCGGTAGCTCAACCAGTAGCACAGGCGTCCCATATAAAAAGGCTGAGTCAATTTCATAATCTGCACTTCTCTATCATAAAGGCATGAAAAGCCCGAAAATATAACTTTAAAAAAAAAAAGCAGCACAATTGTTTGATGTCTACACTTGCTCCCTTCAAACCGACAGAATTACACAATGAGTTTAAGCAGTGATGTGTATGGGGTCAGGTTTTTAATCACGACCGTTGGTTTGTTATGAACGGCCAAACGTGGGCTGAATGAGACAACACTATCGCACTCTTTTAGCCGGAGGAAATTCACACCTGAAGAACATAGCTACTGTATGTGAAGGACGGCTGCTCTGTGATAATAGCTTCATCACTAATAAAGTTTCTTATGACACATGATACTCTCTTTCTATTACTCATGCAGAAACAAATGCTGAATTATCAAGGGAGTATGATCTCTTAAATAGATTCTTAAATCATTCCCAGACTGATAAGTGTGCTGTAACACCATAAAGTGAAATATCTGTTGCTTCCTGTGATATATCAAGGAAAAGTGTAAGGATTCAATATTAAATTGCGTATCACATAAAACTAAAGTGAGCTACGGTTATAAAAACAAAGTGATGGCTTTCATCGCACATGGATTTACTATAAGTTTAACCAAAGCCGCTACAGGATTAAAGAAACTATAATCAATATTTTACTTATCAATAAAGCTAGACAACATTTGCAAAGTCAACCAAACAGGCATGACCCAATGGATTGGATCAACATTTGCTGAGTATGTAAAGCTCTTACTGGCATCTCCCCAAACTGTACCACAGAGACGGATGTTAAAACTCTGAATTTAAAAAGAAACATGACGATTCAAAGGTTATCGTTCAATCCCAGGTTTGGCAATGTGCCCCATCAAATACTATTATGAGTGACTGCAGGTGGGAAGTTGCAAACACTGCAGATAAGTCATTCTCCTCTTTTCTATTCTCACTCTTATTGGATGAATTTTGAATTACTCTGTTTACAAGGCAGTTATTTCTAGTCTTCACAAGACAGAACAAATGGCAAGATGGCTCGGATTTCTGTTTTTTTTCTCCCCCAAGAGAGATAATAACACTGAGGATTTGGTCTAAGCTACTAATCAATGACTTCTGGCAGGTGGGGCTTAGCATTCTTTCTGATTCTGTGTTCACCAGTGATCCCCCCTCCCCCCTACCCTTCCCTTCATGTATTGATAGCTGTGGTGTCAAAACACGCGTGCGTGTTCATGATATCCTCTAGCAACTTTCTGCTCATATTCTTTCAGAGGGCCTCCTGAGACGGCGTTCTGTCTCTAATCCTTAAATAGCTCCATCTCGATAGTGTATCTCAATCAGTGGGTCACTACTCTAAAGTGGGTCATAGAGCTGTTCTGACAAGCATGGCCACGTTTACCCAGAGCACTTTAGCGATAATAGATTAAAACACTTCTGCAGTGTTTTCAGGCTATTATAAAGAAAGGTCTCATTTGTATGAACCTTTTTAATTCCTAATGAGATTAGAAGATCGATTTAGGAGTCACATTTTTCAAAATACGCTTATTTGGATTCTTGCCTATCTATACATCTATATATCTATATATCTATACATCTATATATCTATCCGCTCAGTGTGAAGACGGACACAGTTAGCTTAGCTTAGCATACAGGCTGGAAACAAGGTGCAACAGTTAGCCTTGCTCTGTTAACACATCCTCCAACTAGCATCTTTTAAACTCGCTGATTAACATGTTATACCTCATTTGTTTAATCTACAAAAACCAAAGTGTCAAATGCAACTGTACGAGGGGTTATGTGCGGGAGCAGTGACTTCCTGGATTCTTCTCTGGTTGCCGTAGATTTGCTGGTATGTGGATTTTGATACCTTCAGGGTAGCTGTTCACAGTCTCGCTAACATAAGCTAACTGGCTGCATATTGACAGGCAGACATAAGAGTGGTATTGATCCTCTCATCCATCTCTCGGCAAAAATAAAAGTGAATACGTATATTTTCTAAAAATGTTACGCTTTTTGAGCTTAAAATACAGAATTTTCTTTCATGAAATAAAAACGGAAAGGAAGCAGATAACAGAGCTGCAAGTATTTAGATAAATGAAGCAACCTACTGTGGGCATTACAAATGAATACCTTCAGGGCACTAAGATTTCACATCAGCTGTGACGCAGTTGTATTGACAATTGTGTGCCAGTTGGAAATCTCTGGCTTCAGAGGAACAGAATTTCATTATTACTGTTCACCCACATAAACCATCGGTGTAATAATGTGACTGAACTTTACTTCGCCTCAGAGTTATTTTTCCCCGGGAAAAGCTGCTGACCAAAGTACTGGATTTTATATCTGCTGAGTTATGCCGTGGTCGCTGGTTTTCAGTGTGTCATATAAGGTATTTAGGCAGCAACCAACATGTATTTATAGCTGTGTTAAATAAACTGCTTTTCTCCATGTACTCTTAAACGTTGATTGTGGGACGTAAGGTCAACAGTGACGAGGATCTAACAAATGTACTCTGTTTTCCATATTGCCCTCAGTGGTAAATAAAACAATAAAGTGGTAACCTTTTGTCCGCGTGGATGTCATTGTGATGGCAGGATCACCCCAATAACAGCCAAATGCTGGGCCAGTTCTAAGGCCTCCACCAAATGTTACAGCAGAGGAGTCCACAGGGGAAACGTGCCCGGAGAAGCACAGGATGGTGAGTTAATTAAGAAGAAAGCAGCCTGTGCTACTAAATGAATAACTTTAACATTTAAGGGAGGACAAATGAGGAAACGTGAAAGGAGGAACCAGGCATTTCAGGTAGAGATGGCTCACTTCAGAACACATTTAAATAGATGTCTGAATGATACACATAGAAATGACTCAAATTAGAATTTCAGTTGTCGTCAAATACATTTCTCCATTTTCTATTTTCTGTGGAAACACCACAGCACTGTCCATTTCTGAGGACCAGTGATCTCTTTTTGCACTGGAGTTAGAGTACTTTCATGGAGTGAAACCGTGTGAATTCTTTCATTAGGGCCTTTTCCACTAGGCCCCCAATTAGCAGCGCCTTCTGAACAATTTGAGACTGTTCGTGGAAGTCTCCTCTGGAAAACAAAGAGCAGTTTAGACCCAATTAAACTCAGGGTTTGTTCGTGGCCTGGGGTCTTTGCTCTGGTTACAGCACAGAGACAGTAAGAGAAAATCTCGGTCTAGAAAATGGAAAAAAGACGAGGCAAGTCTGAAAAAACTTTACTAGTAACATATGTGGTTCAAAGGGTCTTAAAAATGAAAGAGGCAATCAAAGAGGTTAAAAAAAAGCAATTTAGCTTTGCTTGAAAGGGAGTAGCATGCAGTCTAGCTTACAACAAGTGACATGTTGGCTAAGGTCTGGTGAGGTTGGCTTCAACATTTGGGTGTTACAATTACAAGCACCCAGTAAAAATCTGAGTAATTGAGTAAATCTCACAGTCAGTCTGACTGATTAATACAAATTACAATATGTTTCCTTGATGGGCTCTGTCAAACACAGCAGCCTCTGCAGCCCACTGGGTTTGCAAGTAAAGCTAAGGTTTGGCGATCTCCTCTGCTATACTGCACAAGGCTGACTCATCAAATCAAAGCATTTAGACTGAGAGGGAGGAAAATTTCACTAAAACAACAACAGTGCGTCAAGGCAGAAACTGTTTTCTTTAAAAAAAAAAAAAAAGGCAGCATTTCTCAGCTGTTGCTGAAGACTGAGGAGGAGGGAGACACTGCAGGTGATTGCAGGCTGTCCAAGTCTATCTTCAAGGTGGTCATTTATGTGGACTTTGCTCCCTAAGAACCTCACAGCACTGCATTGCCAAGTGAAATGAGATGACTTCAAAGGCAGAGAGGAAGCCTTTATGGCTCGACGATGAATCTCACAAAATGCAGCTCGTGGTTTAAGTCAGTCATGCATGTTAAAGTCCTACTGGATTTAATGAAATGTCAAATGTAGAACCCTGATTATCTTTACAGCAACTGGTGCTTCTTATAGGAGACATTTCCTTGCCGTATAAAGTCATCTTAAAATATTCTTAGCACTCATTCACAGGTTAGACATTCCTAAGGTGAATGAGAAGCATTATATCTCTGCAAAAGAAAATAAACCCACATTCCCTTTTAACCTGCAAAGAATTTAACAAATCGGTCTGCACTAACTCCCCTTTGATAACGCCCTTTTTCCTTTCTTACTAAACAGAGGAGCGCGTGAGTGGGACTGTGAGGCTTAATAGTTTCCAGAAGTTGTTCCAGTCTGTGAGGGAGTGTGTTCACAGGGTTGTATGGGGGAGCTGTTTTGAGCTGCTCACAATCTGCCTGCAGATCACAACATGACTGTTGGCATTCAGAGGATCCTCACCTGTGCAGCCCAGGTGATATGCTGAACAATCATACTGATACACAACAATGACGCAGTGCTACATATGCCTGTTGATGGCAGCACCAAACATCTGATCTTACAGAGGAAAACTAACTGTGATAATTACATATAATCCACTCAGATGGGTATATTGTTGTAATAAAGCTTCATGCAGCCACATGCACTTTCCATTAAGAGGAAAAAACCCACTTTAATTTACCATCGGTGTGATAGACATATTTATATTACAGTGTTGTTTGATAGAGGAGTAGCACGACTGCTGCACAGCAACACACCACTCAGTAAGGTGAATGTGAACTGCCTGAAGCCCTGACACATACACACACACACACACACACACACACACACACACACACACACACACACACACACACACACACACACACACTTCGGCTCCAGAGAAGCCTCCAAAAAGCTGACATTTTTTAAAGACATGTCCCAAACCATGTATTTGCCTCTTTGTCACTTTATAAAAATTAGAACTAATGTATCTGATTGCTGTTGTTGTTTTTTTGGTGTTGTTTTAAACATGCATGCATCGATCTGTAAATAAGTGGTTTGAGCAGGTACTGTGGCCTATGCTACAATTTCCATCACTGAATGTCAGTGTAAATGTGTGAGAGCGCTTGTCTCCAGTGAAGGGCAGGAGGAAATGTGCGATCTCTGCTGTGACACTGCAATATTCACATGTGGCACTGGGAGACAGAAACAAAAGACCGCTTTAATTGTCTCGCCTCGGTTTCATCCCCTCCACGTTGCTTCACTCAACAGAGCAGTGTTTCCTCCAGGGCACAGTCTGCACGTCTCGCATGCGGACACAAAACACAATAAATCTAATCACCATGCACACACTTATTTAGTTTTTTCTAAGCATTGTATACATTGGTTACCCTAAAATCAGCTTTGCTTACCATCAATACCCCTTGGCTGAGCGAATACTTCCAAACTGTGCAACAATCCCAAGAAAAGCAATCCGGTTGCCAACATGTTGGCCACGGTGCACAACATTTTAGCCTATCTTGAAAGAATATTAGTCATCAATCGCCTCTTGGTCCTGTCAAGCTGGAGGTTGCGGAGACAGGCGACGCCGTGTAACCGTGCCCAGGCGATGATGCTCCTCACTGGAAATCCGCTTTCTGGGTGCGCAATGGAGCTGACAGGGATGCTGCTGCCTGCCCACTTGGAGAGTGTTTTTTTGCAGACTGTCAAGGCAACAAAAAAAAGCCGAGGCTTCTCCCAGCCCGGGGTTGTTTAGGGGCTCCTTGGATGCATGGACAGCCCTTCCACAAAGGCTAGCAGGCTGAACTGAGCATCAAGCTAGCCTGGCTTTGCAGTCGAGATGAGGGAGAGCTGGCGCCTCTAATCATGCAGTTGTCCGTCTTTTGTTCTCCCTGCCCCGGTGAAAGAAGCCACAGGAGGAAATAAAGCAGATGGATCAAATGTTCCTCTCCTCCCCACCACCTCTGCTGCTACTGGCCGCAGATTGAGCCTGAAGCCTGGAGCTCAGTCAGTCAGCGGTCTGAGTGACGTCGCAGCAGCAGTAGCTCTGCTGGCCCTCCCCTCTCTCTCCAGCACCCGACACCCCAACCATCCACCTCCATCAAATCACACACTCTCCTGTAGTCTCACTGCAACAATGCTCTGGATTCTGTTTCACTCCCAGATTTAAGTTTTTTAGTGCGTAGGCCATGATTCGCTAATGTATTCATTGTCTGTTAATTTAACTTCCATTTACTTTGCAACGTTGTGTTGTTGTTGTTGTGCTAATGTTGATGATGGTTATATGTCTTATTATAACCCAACAACAACAACCTAATAATACTAACTAATGATGATTGCTTCTCCCCTCCTGAGCTTTGCTAATGGTTATAGAGCAGCTAAGCAACTCTAATCAGTATTTAATTAGACTTTAGAAAAGGGGATCAATTAAAGCACTTTACAAATTAAAAAAAAAAAAGTAATAAAATGAGCTTTTCATCATGGTCAATAAATAAAAGGTTTAATAAATAAATACAAATATTCTCTTAAAATAGATACATTTTACCAGTTGATGTATGAATAACATAATAAATCAAAAACAAACAACAGCGTAAAATAAAAGGTGTATTACTTGATACAGTGAGATCTTTAAATCAAGATCAACCAGGAAGACTTTATTGCTCCCCAAATGAGGAATTCACTAAATCAACGTGAGTACACAGCTTAAGAATAGGGAAATAATTTCCTGTATTCAAAAATATCTTAAAGACACCATTTAAAAATGAAAAGTGAAAAGTAGATACTTAATTCAATATGCAATTACCACCTGGATCCCTATTTACATTTCAATTTGGCCGTACTAAGCCTAGTGGTGGATCCATTAAGCTTTAATGATTTATGAATTCTTGATAGGGCAATATGATGTGAAGCATCAATCTGGATTCATAAGGTCTCCTTCCAATGATTTTATGCTTCAAGAGGAGCGATTTCAGCCCCAAATGAGATCAAACGTCCACAGACGATTCAACATTGCATCATCACAAAATTCTCAGGTGGACCAAAACCAGTGAACAGCATGAATATACATTTTTAAATATTGATGACAATAACTAGTTATGTCTTTACATTTTTTGGCAAAATAAGGCCACATTCAGTGACGTTTGCTGCATATGATCTTGATAAGGACTCCATGTTGATTTTGTTTATATCACTTCCTGTCTATGTGGCAGTAATGTCCTTATTTAGTTTTTAATGAAATTTCTCTCTAGTGCTATGCTGATGACACCCGATTGTACATATAAACTACAATGAGGTACTGATGCTTCCGACTGAACATCTTAAGGACTAGAGGCTCTGTAGTTTCGTCCCAGGACCCTGACACACTTCTCTGAACAACTCTCCAAATCGGTCACTTCTTCATGGAATAAGGTTTCGCTCTAATCTAGCCTGTAAGAACCAAATTGAAAAATCTTCCAAAAGACATTTCCAGAAATTCTTTTTTCACAAACAGAGAAGCTTTCCCACACTATCTTTGTTACTACCACCGCTGAAGAGTCTGCAGACCCTTCAGGGTCCTAATGACGTTATTATAGCTTCACCATCACTTTACATTCATCCTGTACACATCGCTTCTTATATATGTTATCCATAAGTATAAGTGGGGATGTGAGTTAAAGACACATACACTGTTTGTTTACACATAAGACCAAACTGAGATCATATTTTTCTTGAATATGGAAGCTAGGATACATCAGGGCACTTCTAACTTAACAATGAAAGAAGGTCAAGGTTGCATACTGCTAGTTGTGATCACAAACAGCAGACACTTATCCTTATGTTGTATTATTTTTGACATGTTATATAACAGGACTGTGCCGTAACCATAAACAAGCCATATGAAACAAAACTAAATCAGATTTTCTTCATGTCAGGATTAATGAGTGATTTGACTTTGTCTTGAATCCAGCTCATATTACTTAACCACATCTTTGGTAAGAGACATTTACCTTTGAGTCTTCACAGCTTCTCATCTTCCTGGTTAGTTGTTAAATACATTGTGATTTTACACTTGCTATTTCAGTATAAGGAAACATCTGACACAACCCATCAGAGCTGGAAGGAACAGGATGGCAGGTCTGGAGTCTTATGAGTAAGTTGTATTGAACAGGGATTTTAAGGATCTTAAGTATATATCAAGAAAGCACAAGTCTTTTAACGTAATTCTATACCAGGTGATCCTGCACAGACAGCAACACATATACATACAGAAGCATTCCTTATCGTGCAGATTTGACATACAATTGTATTATTTATACATCAGTTTAGAGTGATTGTACCAAGTGCTGTACTTTAAGAGTGACCGCCACAGCCACCAGGACCTGTCGGAGAAACACTGCACAGCACTGACACCTTGTGGGTCTACACTGCCAGTATTACATTTGTGTTTATTTAACATAGCACCAAAGTGACTTTTGTCTTCAGTATTCTTCTCTGTCTCTTAAACCAAGAGATTTGTTTCTCTACAGTGATACGATTCAAAAGAGGAAAATGAGTTGTGATTACATTATGCAGCAAAACACTTTACAGAGCTGTTTTGAGTGAGGGGATGTTATTGCCCCTTGTCAGCATAATCTCAACAATCTTCTCTTGATTTTAAGGCCTCTCCATCACTTTGCAGGCCGCATGAGGAGAAACTGCTTTTCATTTTCTGAAATGAGGCTGTGGCAGACAAGACACTTTAAACAAGCTTTGTTCTGTGTTGATTCAATTCAATTCAATTTCTTTTATCTGCACCGAGGTGATCGGCGAACCTTGAGGGGCTGAATGTTGTGCTGTTAGTGTGGCTTACATAGCAACAGTCACACATCACTAACTCTTAACCCATGAAATGTTGAGTTCCAGTCCAAAAATGTCCTCATACCAAAAGCTGTCAAACAATCCTGACTTAAGTAAAAACAGACACACAGTGGAAGAAAAGGGAAAGAGAGAACTACAAAGACTTTCAAAATAAATGCACCAAAGAAACCCAGTAGTCGTCTTCAAATGTTTAGACATCATTTGTGTGCGTGTGTGTGGGTTAGTCGTTAATGCAGGCGAAGGGTAGAAGGGTGTGCTAAACATGTGCTGTGCTAAAACTGTTTTTATATGGGTGGTATTGCAGCTGTTTTGTTGTGTTTTATGCTAATGTTGCCCCTTAAGACTTTAATAGCAGCTAAGTTTAAGTTTTAATTATTATTTTAGATAACGACAAAAAGAGAAAAGCATGTTTCAACATAAAACTGGACCAGATGAAGCCTCAGCGGTTTTATGGAATGACCTTTGACCTGAATGTTAAGGTTTACCCCCACATCGAGATTGAAATAAATAGACTGATGCACCAACTCTTCTACACACACACACACACACACACACACACACACACACACACACACACACACACACACACACACACACACACACATTTTACATAATAATTCTTTGTGATGGCATATTGTTTGTCTAAAGGTATTACTGTTTGCTCTTTATTTCTGTTTTCACAACACATCCAACACCATTCAGTGAGCATGTCATTATGCTTCTTTCAATAGCATTTTTTAAGTACATTACAGGTCATTTAGCAGACACTCTTATCCAGAGCGACTTACAGTGAACTAACTACAGGGTCAGTCTCCCTGGAGCATCTCAGGGTTAAGTACCTTGCTCAGGGGCACAATGGTGGCAGCCTTGGTATTGAAGTCTCAACCATCTGGTGTACTGTTTGGAAGCTGTACCACTGGACCACTAGGCCACCACCACCTTAATGTTCAGTTTGAATCTTTGCATATCTTTTGCATATTCTAATAAAACAAATCTGAAGAGGGAAAATCACTGTTCGATTGAACTGCCCACCATTCACATACATGCAACAGCTGTGTCGAGGAGTCACAAGTAGACATCGCTTCATATTAAGGGGTCGGAGGCAAAAAAAGTGAGTTATTCTTTGATTGTGTGAAAACGTAAAACACATACTGAACTGCTCTGTTCCCTTAAATTGAATCATTGAAGAGGAAATGTTGATCTTTGTCAGTCAGGCATGGAGTAGTGTTTAACACAATCTACCAGCAGATGGAAGCACAACACAGACATCCTGATGAAGAGACACTCAGGGCCTCTGAAAACATTGCTTTCATTTTAATATGGTTACCAAAGGTCAGATCTTAGAGCGTGTGCATCCTCAAAACTATTTGTGAACCAAATTAACTGTTTAACATATTTCTAAAAACACACTCTCTCTGCTTGAAAGCAATGAAAGACAAAAAGTAAAGCAATGAAAATGAAAAATGTATTTAGATCTGTAAGTGTTTTAATGTTACCCATTATTTCCAAATACTCGCCTCTCTAGCCTCTTCGCAATGAAAGCTGAGAATATTAAAAGACTGCTGACGTCCCATCATATGTGGATATCTCATGATTTGGATCCACCTCCCAGGATCTTTTCTCCTCACGTTTTCCTAATATGTCAGGTGTGTGTATGTGTCGTGCATGTAAACTAGAGACGTAGGGAGAGAGAGCTCTAATGGCTTATGCTGATATTTGACCCAGCAGTCATTAGAAAGTGACTCACCGTTACTGTATATACACATCTTTCACAGTTCTGACATTTTGCGCAGAATTAATGCTTCACCTCATCCATCTCTGAGCAAATATCCTTCCATCTGTAGCTCTGGTGTATTGATCGGTGCCTCTGCAGCATCATGTTGTAACATCATACTCTATCTGTTGAATGACTCATGTGTTACGCTGTAGTTTCAAAGGATTCAGACACGCTTCTTTGGACTAAATTTATTGTCTTTGTCAGGATTGCTGTCTCGATTGCCAGACCAGTCATTACAGCCTCATTACATTGTCTCGATTGGTATTTGAGAGCCTTTAAATGATAGTATGAAAGTAAATAAAATCCCTGAATAGCACAGAGACAATGTGAAAAGTGAGCAAAACAACATTTCTATTTACAAATACCTTGATATTAGTTGCGAGATGTAAGTAGTTCCCGATACCTTGCAAGGCAAGATGTATTAAAGTATGCTTTCATTGAATAAAAGTGGCAACATTATGCAGCAGCAAAGCATCTCTTCCTTCCTCTTTACTAATCTAGCTCAAAAGATTGACGCTGACTGAATTATTCTTCTCCCTGTGAGATTGATTTTCCCGTCATAAATTTGAAAGAACTGCTGGTTATTAGTCTCCGGATAATACGACCACTCCTGAGCTGCTGGTGAGTTTCAGAGTAAGTGAAAACACCATTCATCTGGTTTGTGTCACAACTGGAGCAAGTATTTAATGCGTCATTCTTTCATCCACAGCTAAGGCCCATGATGCACCTCCGCCCAGTTCACTGCAGCTGTGATGGATGCCAGGTTGAAGCCCAGATACGAGAAAAAGGTCAGTGCTGGTTCTCACACTGCGTTACTGTGAAGGAACATGACGTTTCTAATCATCCAACGAACCAAGTTACACAGATTAAAGAACTAATCTCAATATCTGGGATTTTCAGATACGACTCACCCTCATGTACCCACACACAATCACGTATCTGCCTACACACATAAAATAAATAAATCTCTAAACCGCATCATGATTCGGACCTACATCATCACTCATCTTCTACACTCCCTTTCTCCCTCCCTTCACCGGTGCTCTCGTCCTCCCCTCCCTTGCTTCAGAGCCAGATGAATTACCTCATCAATCAAAGTTCCCAGAATCACGTCCTGTGTGTGTGTGTGTGTGTGTGTGTGTGTGTGTGTGTGTGTGTGTGTGTGTGTGTGTGTGTGTGTGTGTGTGTGTGTGTGTCCAACGAATGCAGTGTCTCCATTCAGTAGGAAACCAGTGTGAGGTGCTCACTGCAGCCATTTTGTTATGACCAAAAAAAGATATTCCAAGATATTACTTTATCATTCCTCTCTATTCATCTGCTCATTCTGAGGGAGTCACACAGGAAACTGCTAATCCCGCCCATGCACGAAAGCCTTTTGTACGCTGTTTGAGAAAATTGCATTATCAAAATGTCTGGGGGGGCCCTGACACATTACAGATGTCAGTAACCTATTACGGTCGCTGTAAAAGACTCACTAGAAGAAGAAAGATGATCAAAAAACATCACATGGCAGGGAGGGAGATCAGACGAGAGCTTTTAATTTGACAAGTTCATTTCTAAAGATTGAGGATTTGGATAAGTGGTTTCAAGTTCATATCCAGCCATAAGAATTAGAAAATGGAAACGTGGATAAGTATTTTTTACTTTTAGATACTTTTTAAAACAGAGGAACTATATCAGTCATATCATCAAAATACAATTAGACATGACAAGCTCTTACAATCTGAACAATGCATTACTAAGTTATAAGTGATTGATCTTCAACGGTGCAAAAATAGCAAAGTCAAAAATGGCGGTCTCAGAGTTCAAAGATCCCCCCCCCCCCCCCCCCCTCCATGCTTTAGGTTTTCTAACAGAGAGGAAGTTTTACAATGTTGTGCAGTCTCTGTATTTTTTTTTTTCCTCCTCGAAAGGAACAATTATGGAGCGGGCAATGCTGATAACACCTAAGGAATTTGAGGCATGCACAAACAGCCCTTCCCCCATCCGCCTAGCTCTCTCTCCCCTTCCCCCTGCCCCCCCCCGTCCCCTTCTTTCCTTCCCTCCCACTCCATCACCAGGCCCGCTTTCTGCCTCTTTACATTCAAATCTGTTGCTCAGATTACTTCCAGCTGGAACATAAAGTAAATAGCCCACTCAAGAGATTCTTCAGAAGTAATTTACAAAAAGAAAACCAAAAAAAAAAAAGACTAGCGTGAAATGTTGAAGAAAATGTTTTTCTCACAATCAGGTTCTGCAAAACTTCAAATTGTTGCAACGTTGCGCCAGAAGAAGTATCAGAGCCACAACTGTTATGACCTTTTATATACAATTACGCCGTTTCTTTTTGACATATTAATCATATGATGGGATGGACTCAGAGTCAGAAGTCAGTGTAGTGGAGAGTCTCAATAAAAAGGAGACGAAAGAAATGAGATGAACGTTGATTTACATTCACCCTTGAAAATACAAGAGGGATTAATCTATGTGCTTGTTCTTCTCAAGCCTTCCTCACCAAAAACTTCCTCTTTCACACTCTCCCTCAAAAACACATTCCAACCACAGGGAATGCTTGACTGATTGTCTGAGTGTGTGAGTGTGTGTGTGTGTGTGTGGTCTGTTCAGCAGTAAAAGTAACATCTCTCACGTGAAGCAAGTAAACACATCTGTTTGTCTATGCTGTGGAACATGCATCATTTTATTGTTTCTTGTTTACTTTTACGGGATATAAATAGAGCAAAAATGTTCTTCTGATTTCACAATTACATGTGTACATATGCAGTTCGTTAAATGAATAATATATATAACATTAAAAGTGGAGCCAGAGTAAATCTTCAGCTGCGTTTTGTGAGCTTGATGTGTTGTATTGTATTTTACTGCGTCCTGTTTGCTCATGTGTTCATTACCCTGAAAAATTGTGTCTTTTGAAATTCACGTCATTATTTCTGACACTAAGCAGTCGAGTAGATGCAAACCTAAACTACTGTGGCTGGATACATTATGTTTATGTTTAAAGAAATGCTTTATGTCTAATAATAACATGGTTAAACATAAATAATATTAGTTTAGTTTGTTGCAGAGATGGTTTCTAGATGCAGTTCACAGTTGACTAGTTTCTGATAAAGCCCAGGCCCACTGTGTATTCTTTTTTTATTCCACCCTTAACTAGTGAACTCTGCACCTGCAACACACATTTCAAGTGTAAACTTTGTGTATATATTTATTTTTCCTTATACACCATTTTCCCAAATATAAACTTTTAGAACTGAGCATTTCCCTTTATCCTCTTTTTTGTCCACTCCTTTATGTTCAACCACCGTTTGCTGTCCTTCCCCCTCTGTTAGCAATTCTGACCTTGAACCCCACAGTGACAGTCTCAATGACCGAGCCCCTCACTCACACATGAACTCGCTGAACCCCTCCACGCCATTCATGCCCACTTTCCTCCACACACACACACACGCAGGCTCCCCTTCCTCCCAGACAACAGTCCACTTTGATGACAGGGGTTCACCCCCACAGCATTGATGGTGGTGTGTGTGTGTGTGTGTGTGTGTGTGTGTGTGTGTGTGTGTGTGTGTGTGTGTGGGGGGGGGGGGGGGTTAGTTGTTAATGCAGGAAAAAGAGTAGAAGGGTGGTATTTCCTCAACATGTGCTATTGTCCCTAAAAGGTTTGTATATGGGTGGTATTACAGCTGTGTTGTTGTGTTTTATGCTAACGTTGCCTGTTAAGACTTTAATAGCAGCTAAGTTTAAGTTTTATATATTAACTTAGATAACGACAAAAAGAGAAAAGCATGTTTCAACACAAAACTGGACCTTTGAACACTTGAATGTTAAGGTTTACCCTCACATCGAGGTTGAAATAAATAAACAGATGCACCAACTCTTCTATCCCAAATACAGATACAATTACACTTACACACACACGTACACACACACATACACACGTACACACACACACACACACACACACACACACACACACACACACACACACACACACACACACACACACACACACACTGCTTAGCTACCCTAGAGGCAATAAGTATGGATTCACAGGCCAGAACACTTGGGATGGAGGGGGCTGGGTTACTTAGCAACGAGCCTGTTGACGTCCAAACAATGTTCATATCGTCAAAGTGGTCGGTTGTGCCAGACTGAGGTTCTGCTGAGTGCAACAATGTCACTGGTGTGTTCCTAAATGCAGACAGAGGAACAGCCCACAGACAAGCTGCCGGACTGAATGACACAGAGACCAAGGCCAATTGCTTTCGGCGCTAATTCATAGAAATGCTGTTCACACCGCTGTATTTGTAACTTTACGGTCCAAATAGAAGCCATGCAATGCTCAACTAGAGTAGCGCTCACCATGCCACTGGGCAGGGACATGCAACGCTGACTGATTCTGCAACTGCTGTAGGTATTTTATGAAAGCTAATAAATGTATTAGGGACAATGTGGCAGATGTTACTTCTTTTGGGAACTCTTTAACCGAAATTAAAGAACATTTTGACAAATAATGTTTGGTACCACTTTTTCCTTTGATGGCTTTTTACATGATGAATTAATCCTCTACATAATAAACTTCTTGTTTGCATCTGTTTTGAGCTACAGGCAAACTTTAGTTTTGAGGCTTGGCAAGGTCGTCCAGCTGAGCTCCCTCATTTGAATAACAGGCACATAGATTCTGAGGGGAAGTCAAAACTGCCCACCGAAAATATGATTCACGCGTTTTCTTGCAGGGGTTTTTGCATACACCACGAAATTACATTTTATGCTATTCATACTGAGCAGTCCACGCCACATTGATGGAGTATATGACTTGTAAGTTGCATAATTCAGGCTACCCTGAGATATTAAAGAGTAGCAGAAATGATTTGTAGTGTAATTAATACCAATTGCTTTGCAGTGTAACCAGCACTGATCATTTCGAATGCATCCACATTTTAGGCATCAGGTTTCAGCTGCCATCTGTGTTGGGAAACATCTCCCTGGCAATCGCTGGCAACAGGAGAAAGTGTAAACGCATTTAAATATAGCAGACGTAGATAAGAAGCCACTGACGAGGCACCCATGTGGAAGGTAACTTCAGGACACCGTTCATTCACACTCCGGTGGCAAGTGTTTAGGCTTAGTACTCTGTGTGTGTGTCTGCTGTTTAACAGCCTTCATCTGTGACCTTCAGAGGAAACTGCGGGACACTGTGGGCACCAGATGCACTACAGCATGAGAGTCCGCATCCCTGGATCCTGCAGATGTTTCTATTTTAGGCCATTTTCAAGACATTATCTATGTAATGAGCTTTACTTACAGCTGATAGTTGCCTCTGACTACACCCTTAAGAGTTTTCACTTTGTCGGATTCAATATGTCTCGTGTGAGGCTGCTTAGCATCAGTGCGGCGCTGCATAATTAATCACATCATGTTAATGGAAGAAATAATGGGTTGCATGGGAGGAAGGCAGCAGGATAACCAGCAGTTTACGTTAGATGTAGGACAGCACAAACCAAGCGTATGATTTGAACTTTTGATCATCGTCGATGCAAATTCAGAGAAAACTCCCAAGTTTGGACACCAAGATACCTGTAAATACTATTATGTACCACATACTGTATACGCTTGAAGAGTTTTACATTTAAAACATGTTTTGTTTTTCTGCAGATCAAATGAAAATAGTCCTGTTATTACGGACATCACGGATGAAAACTGTAGAGCTGTGTCATCCAGGTGACCATGTGGTTCACAACACAGACAAGAAGGGGATCATATCTCCACACATGACCAACAGTTGCTCAACATGTACAGACCTCAACAAGATACTCTGCTGGATGTGTTTCTTTTTTTAATCTAATATAGAAAACCTTAATGATGACATTATTTCTACTAAGTTCCTTTTTGGCCCGTGTACCAAAGTGAACACATTCTGCGACATTAATCTCATCTTTTCTATCACGGAGGCGCTTTCTCGTTGACATTGTTCGTTTTCTTTGGGCAGCAATGAAGTGTTGAATAACCAGCCTACAGTACACTGATGAGCAGAATCCATACATTTACACTATTTCTGTTGATTAAAGAAGATATGTATAAAAAGGAAAACATAGTCAGTGTTATTAGACAGAGCTCATTGACAAAGTTTGATTAAAACAAAAGGGAATTAAAGCATTAATCTCTGCATTTGTTTTTTATTCAGCTGTTGTGTATAAAAACAGAGAGTTGTAATATGAGATGTCATCTTTGTATTATAGTTGCTCCGTATGCAATACAGTTGCTTTTATGAACTTTTACATTCAAATAGGGTTTTTCAAGGGAATTTTAGCCATACAGAATTCCTAACTAGGACTTGTTATGACTTTGTTTGGAGTATATTGCTGTGTCGCAAGTTTCTACAACAAAGTTTGAAGAGCAATCAATACAAACAAACACGAGAGAAGGTTATACAAGCAAAGAAGAGGACGGCGGCAAAACCAAAAGTACACACTCTCTGGTTGGGTTAAAAGGTGGTGGAGTTGTGTCTGCCCTTATCAGTGGTGATGGAGTTGTTATAGTATGCCCTTATCAAAGATAACAAGTCTAAAGGCTGTCATCAACAGAACTATGTGCTGTTTCAATATTATTGAAGAGGAGGTGTAAAATATGTATAATAAAAACATGTCAAGCCATCATGCTTCAATAATGCCCTTACTCACACGTGGATGTTTGTGTTTGTTGGCTTAAACCTTCAGGAGAATTTTACCATTTGATTTTTCATTTTGGCTGTCATTTCTCTTCAAGCTGTTTTTGACACACATAAAACTCCTGTCTTTATGTAAAGTTTGGTTTTCAAAAAGGTCAACAAAAACAAACAAATCTGTATTTTTGTTCCGGCTGCTATCCCTATAACGAGTTAAAATATGTTAGTGATAGTCAATAAGATATTGGAAATATATATGGTGTAAAGGTTTTGTTGTGCATTTGAATGCAGATTATAATGTTTTAAGATTGTTAAAGGAGACAAAGCCCAGAATAAATGAATACCTCTAATGAAGTGAAGTGAGGGCAATTGGAGAATTAAGGACCCGCAGACAAAAACATAGTACACCATAACATGATTTTACAAGCGTTTTGTCTTAAGAGTCACCGTGTTGAGAGGCTTTGTTTTCTAGTTATTCTTCCACAGTGTCCCCCGGTGGGAGAAATAACAGAGGACGGTGAATGAAGTCCAGCTAATCCCCTCTTCTCTTGTGGGACCCCCTGAAGCCGCGTGAAGGGACCCTTAAAAAGTAGCTCAGGGGCCAGCAGCGGGGGCCCCTGTCCTGCTTGCAGCAGCAGCACCACTTGCAGTCAAGCAGCGGGACTCCAGGATCTCACTTCCCCAGCTGCTGACGTCAGCTGGCAGCCTGGGCTGTGCTCGCCGCTCCGGACATAGCGCCGAGAAAAATGCTGCTCTCCGTACCGCCAAGGGCAGGAATCAACCCATACAACGGCTATAACAGCAGAAACAGCAAAAAGGTAAACGCTTTCGTGCTTTTCCCTTATTTTCGGCTTGTTTCGCCCTGCAGGGCAACACGCCCGTGTCTGTCGCGACAGAAAAGGGCTTGTGACAGTGAGCTGCAGTGTCCTTGAAAAAGCGAAACGTACTGAATTTAACTTCAGACTTCGTGGGAGTGGAAATAGAGTTTATCGAGCAGCCGTGCTCCACGGTCCGTGTAGGTGGGGGGACATGAGCCACCGCTTGGTCCTGTCATGTTGGACGCCTGGTGTTTTATTTCGTAGTATTTGTGCGTGTGTAGTACAGTAAGGATGTCGATACGGCTCTGCTCACTCATTTGAAAAAAAAGTCAATGGTGGAGAGCAACTTTTATGGGTAACTGTACCGTGTTGGGATAGCGCGTCTGAGCCGGGATGTGTTTGTGGAAGTGGGGGGTCGGTTGGGAGGCAACATTAATTCTGCCTCTTTCTCTGGACACTCATATCTAGTGTTAAATCAGGTCTTCATTGTCTTGCTGCCGCGTAAGTTTGCAAAGTTTTTTTTTTTTTTTTTTTTTCCTTGTTTCCCATCTGAAAGCGGAATATGCCCCACCCCTTGAAAAACCCCACCAGACCCTGATGACTACATTCCCAGAATTATGAATCGCGCTCTCGTCGTTGCATTCAATGTTGACATTGTCACGTTTGTAACCAACATGTAAGGGAAAGATTCTCTAAACGACATTGGATGTACAACAGTGCAAGACTAGAATAACAAATGAAATACCTTTTTTTTTTTTTTTATTAAAAAATGTGTTAAAAGTGCAAAAATGATTCTGGTTACTGATGGCAGAGCTGTTCGGCTTTTTGTTTCTTTTTTCATCCTAAAATCCCTTTTCTGGAGCAGTGTAGGTTGCATGTATCATTCCTCTATGGACTATAAAGGCTTAGAAGTGATGGTAAAAGCTCTTTCATTATACATGGCGACATTATGTTGTGATTTCACAGTAGCTCCTCCTGTTCTTCTGCTCTGGCTGTGTTACTGTGTGTTCCTGGACCCAAAATGGCATTTGGAAAATGCATTTTGACATATTGTCTTTCTGTGATCTTGGGCACCGCCTGGCTGCTCATCCCTCCCCAGATCTGATGTCAACACTAGTGCCTGTCAGAGGAAGCATTGTGTTTGAATTGTTTGTTCTACACAGACACACACACTCGCACGCACAACACAATTTGCTATTTGTTTTAATGAAGTCACATTGCATTTTCACTGAATACACATTTATATGAAGTTCTTTACTTACGCTGTTACCAGGTTGGACCTCAATTTGTTGCTATGGGGAGACTATTTGACAAACCGTTCCTTCCTTTAACTCTTACAGCAAAACATTTACACCCACCAGGGACCAATAAAAAAATGTTAAGGCACTTTTTAAAAGGAAGAACACTGTGTGAGCAATCAGGAGGTGAGGTCTTGAAAGTGTCCTCACTTGCAGTTTCATTATTTTAAATGAGTCTCTGTTGTTTCTCACTAGCTATATGTCTCTCCTGATATCAACTATAAGCGTTCGAGCAGCAAAGATTAAGTGATTTAATACAATTCTGTAACTATTTTGATAATCGATTATTTGTTTCATCCATTTTTTAAAACAACAATTTCAAACAGTAGCTTCAAATATGAAGATTTGTTGCTTTTCTTTGTCATGTATATGATGGTGAATACTGTATATCCTGATGGTCAGACAAGCAATTTGAAGACGACACTGGTCTCTGGAAGAAAAAACACAGCAATTAAACAATAAACAATTATTGAATAATCGAGAAAATAATCAGACGATGACTTGATAAAGACAATACTTGTTAGTTAAAGCCCTAATGAGCCAAAGTTAGTGAGTTAAAGAGTCAGATGAGAAGATTGACATCACTCTCATGACTGAGCACTAAATATGCAGCTATAGCCAGCAGCTGGCTAACTTAGCTCAAAGACTGGAAAAAGGGGGAAAACGTTAGCCTGGCTCCAAAAATAATAAAATCTTCCATCGTTTTCCCCAAAATGTTGAACCTTTCCTTCAGGCAGAGATGACTGCAGCACTGGAGCGGTTATTAACTGACCAGTCTGTCATCATAGGAACACAGGTTGAATCTTTACTAAAGTGAAATTCACAAAGGTACCCCCCAACAGTGAGTTTCCCAGGAACCAGTGATAACATGTAATCTTATTGAAACTGTACCACACAGCAACAGAAGTACAAGAACAGATGGAGGATGTAACTGCATGTATGTTTCTTTAATACTAAAATGATATACACAGAGGGTGTCATATGCTGAACACATTGTAAAAGCCTTTTGAGGGGAAATGTGTGATTTTGCGCTATACAATGAACTTGACCCGAGTGTATACACTATGAACTATATACATACAGAAGAAGCTTTACAAATAAAGAATGTAAAAAGCAGTCTAAGTTGTCTCCTCCAGTTGTTTCAGTGGCCCCTAGCTTCTCTACTTTGTGGAGCTAAAGTTCACAGAGGGGTCAAGTTCCTGTTTTGTTATTCCTAACATTCCCTCCACCTCCTCCTCCTCCTCCTCCTCCTCATTATTTTTATCTCTTGCTCACATTCTGCCATACCTGAGCTGCATGAGTACACAAAATAAAAGCCGGATCACAAAATAAACACGGTGAGAAAAAGCGGTCTTCGTGTGTGCGAAGGTGATTACCGAGCCCAACGACTAAGAGGCGTTTGGTTTCTGTTGTGCTTAAAGCCAGCTGCTCCTCCCCTGACTCAGCAACTCATTTCCTCCCTCAAATAAATAGAATTAATGTTCTCAAATCAAATTTTATCCGGTTTCCGTGTAAAGCTTCCTGGATGGAAAAATAACAGGAGGCGGCCTGTCGCTTCTCAAGGTATCACGCGTCTCGCTCAGGGGCCCATCGAATGGCTTGGTTTCTTCTTTTTTTTTTACTCGTCAATCAGATTTTTGTTCTCGTGTTGGCGGGAATCCTTCTCACTGTGAACTGCTGTGATTTAAAGATCTGGATGCTTTGACACACACTCGTACAACTGGAGCATTGAATTGTCGCGCGGACTTAAAGGGTTTCACTAAGGCCATTCAGACATGGCAGAATAGCAGAAGTTAAATCAGTGATTTCACCCTGTCACTTTCAACTCTACAAGCTTTCAGGCGTCACCAGCGTTTCCCAACTCTTGCCCGTGCTGAGTATTCTTAGCGTTTGTGACATTGCTCTGTGACAGCACTGAGAGTCTGACTGCTGTGTGCGGGCAGCAAAGGAATCTAATGAATTCAAAACAAGGCTTCCAAACAAAAGAGGCTTGTTAAAAAAGCTTACACATCGACACAGAAAACATTTAGGACAGATTGATTATTTTATTTTTTTACCTTGTAACATAGAACGCTACGGTTATTAATAGAATGAAATGAGTGTCATAAAACGCCTTGATCAGCATATACAGAGTTTGGTTGGTAAAGCGTGTTCGTCATGTCGCAGATTGTTTATCGTGGCTGATGAACATGAAGCCCGTCACACAGAGAATATGGTTCATTTGCTGGTGGCAAAAAAAAAGAACTGAATCATTTTACAAAAAGTAATTGCATAACATGACACATAATATGAATTATGTTTTATATTATATGTTACAGTGGAATAACCCTACCAGTACATTCAGGAGAGAAAAAAGATTAGGGTTGGCCCGGATCATTGCTGCTTGTCATAATAGTTAATAATTAATTCATATAATAACAGTTAGTGTTTTATAACTTGATTGGATTTGCTCGCCTGCTTTGGTGAATCAAATCATGCACTTTAATAATTCCCATGGAAACCTTCCAATCAATCACAAGGGCTTATTTTGAGCAGGCAGCGCTAAATCACTCTGCTCTTAACACTGGTAAGAGCATTTTAACTAGACGAGCAACCTGCAATGAAATGAATAAATAATAAATACACCCATTTCATTTAACCTTTACTTATATGTAGCTGGAAGAAGATGTTTATTTCCTTGTGATATCCAGGCGTGTAGAAGTGAAGTGAGAAATGAACTAATTGAGTGTTAACGGCAACCTTTTTCATTAAAGTATTCACCAAGTTCACATCTTTTCAATGCCGAGCCTGTGTGTTTATAGTTGCACTTTTATTTTATTGCAGGATTGTGTTTATGGAAGAATTGTAGTCAGCCAATGTCTAATCTCAAAAGGCGTCAGTAATGTGTGTTCTTTTCCCTTGATGAGTGTTTTGTATTAAAAAATGTAACTACCAATACCTCAACAACTGGACAACATTTCATTTCTAATAGAATAAAGAAACCTACACAAACTATTCATTTTGAATAAGATTTGTGCGTATTTAGCTTAATACTGCTCTGAAAGTCACATACTTTGATTTACATTTAATCAAATGATCTTGTTCTTGGTGAAACTTTCCTTTTTGAGCAGTCTGTAGCTCTATGCCTTTTTTTTTTTTAGCTAGTTTTTCGACTTCATAGCGTGGATGAGTCTCACGGCTCTCGTTAATTCTGTTTCCCGCAGCAGCCGGCAGCTGTTTCCATCAAGCAAGCTATGATAAACCCACAGTACACGACCTGCCCGGCATCAAACAGCAGTTAAAGACAAAGATACTGACTACAGTGATTTTAAAGTGAATAAAAGTACTTTGTATGTAACGTAGCATGAGAATGACGTGGCACCAAATAATTACATTGACAAAGAAGCTCGAAGCCACTACAAGTCCGGCATATCTGATCAGTGCTTCTCTTACATTTTGGATTTATATTCATTCAATGGGATAAAAATGTTTCACTGTGACTGTTTGTTTGTAAGTAGTCAATTGCTAACAAATGACCCATATGAACTTTGACCTTGTTTTGGAGTTTGTGTTCCTCCTGGTGGTCAAAAATGAGTGAATGCAGCTTCAAGCTCTGAGCAGAGCGACCGCCTGCGGTAACATCAAGTACGAGTAAAGGCCGATTCATATTTTCCGCATCCTCGCGATCCGCCATGTCCGCGATGGTCCCTGAGCTATAAATATTATACTAGGGAGTATTAGCGAGTATCAACATGATCATCTTGCTTTAGTTACATTTTCTTGAAATGCTAAAGATAATGTCTGTGTATAAAACTCTCACATGCTTGCAACAAACACCTTTTTGTGTAATACGTTAAATACACAAATAATAATTGCTCTCTATAGAGCTACTTTTTGTGTATTAAAGCAGCTGCTCCGCTGCAGTGACTCTGTCCTCACTGAACTCTCCTGTACAGTAACGTTTGTCCTTCTGGCTCTTCACCAGTTCAATTTGTATCTATCGCTTTGTTTAATGTGTCAGATGTTTTGGATTGGTCCCCCAGCTTCACTGCCAAACGCATGCACCAGCCAAGGTGAACAGGTAGAGAGGGAGACGGAGTCCTTGGAGAAAGCACAGCTGTCAGAAATCTGATGCCAAATACCGCAGTGATGCCAGACACTCTGTGTGCCTCACATTTTGTTAGATCTCTAGCCGAGCTGAGGGCCGGTTTTTGTCAGTATCTGTTTCCAAGCTCTCGGGCTTTCGCCACCTGACCCGGCTTGAAAGCCGTACATGCATGTGCATTTGCACCGTTCATGTGCATCTAGGTGTGATCAACAGACATTAAGAGACAGACAGTTTGAAGATTAAAAGGTGCCTTTTAAAAAAAAAAAAAAAAAAAGACAATAGGAAGGGGAGGGTTAGAGACGGAAAGGAAGGAGGATTCAGGGACGAGTCTAGACGTGAGTTTGGTGTCGCTGTCACCTGGTTGGAATGCAGAGCTTCTCATTCAAATGGCCGTGTGTGATAAGATCAAACGCAGATGCAGAACATTTCCTGCCTGTCGCCATTCTGCGGCTTACTACTTTACTAAGACACGGTCCTCAACGAACCCTCGGCTAATATGAAGCTAATACATATTCTATTTTTCCAATATCTAGTATTATGACAAATTAGTAGTTAAATCATTTTTCATCAACATGGCAAACAGGAAATGATTTGGTTTTTAGAATCAAATAGCTTTTCCAAAATGTTTGTTGATGCTTCAGAAGCGAAGATTTTTAGGTATCAAATCATTTTTCCCATGACTCATTTTCCTCGTCGGTGCTAAAGTGGAGCTGGTGCAAAGCAGCAGCTCAGCGCCGTAACTCTATACAAGCCGGAAACTGCGCCCTCATTCAGCCAGGCTATAAATCTGTGCATTAGCATGTAAGTCAGTCAGCTGGTCACACAGCCATGGCTCTTTCCTGCCTGAGGAGAAGACAGGCAGTCAGGACACGGGAAGGCAGGCAGACCCCCCAACAGCTAGGAAATCCATGGAATTCTGTGGGTCAAACTGGGGTCAACTGGAGAAGCCCCCACAGGGAGAGACGGACGTAAAAACAGAGGAGTGAGACTAAAAAGAGGGTTGTAAATCGAAACAGAGATACAGTAGCAAATGTTTAAAGTGCTTCATAGCTTATTCTGTTGTCAACACATGAAATGAAAACGTACATTTTGGTGTATTGAGAGATGAAAGTCAGTCGGCACCAACACAAAGGAGTATTTGAGAAAGACACTTCCTGCCAGCTTCTAAGTATTGATGTAAGTTTACATCAAGGTAGAGGAAATGTTTTTATTTATAGAAGTGTTCTTGATTTTTACCTTAAGTTTGGTCCTAAAAATATCCAGCGATTTTTATTTATTTGAGCCTTTTGTTATGAATTTGGAGCATATGTTTAGCAGAGGAGGAGAAATGCCAACCCATCAAAACCCAAATGTCTTCTGAGGTTCAGGTTTCAAATGGTTCTTTTGTCCTGTCAGCGGTAATACCTGATGGTAATGCTCGGACTATCTATTAATATCTGAAAGCCCTTTAATCAACTGTCAATATAGGATGAATGGATTTAATCAGATGTTCTAACTTTTAGTATAATGATTGAAGTTGGCTGACCTGTTTGATTAATGATCTACTCGTCTGTTAAATAGAAGCAAAGGATTAGATTGCTGCTTAAATGATTACTAGTATAATTGATTAATCTAACGATTATCTTTTCGATTAATCTTTTGCTCCATAAAATGACCGAAAATTAGGAAAGAACGATATTCAGTTCATTATGATGTAAAACAGAGATAATCAGAACGTCTCCCTGTTGGAGAAGCAACGTTTTACTTACTTTAATGATTAATCAATTATCAAATGAGTTGGTGATTATTTGTCCAATGGATTAGTCGACTAATCGTTGCAGCTCGACTCAGCAACTAATGTTCAACTAATCAAATTTCTATTTTATTTTTTCAGAAAGTTGTGTTTCAGCTTAGGGTTTTGGCACAACACGTGCATAATCAAATGCATAAAGATGCTGTAATAGCCTCAAATGTAATCACCAACCAGCAGGGCACCAAAGGCCATTTGTGCTTAGATTTGATGAGTTCAGTTTGGGATGTTTATGTTACATTTAGTCAGCAGTTTAAAGATCATAAATCATTTATTTTTGACTCAAACTCTTATGCAGCTCTTAAAGATTGCTTACGTGTGTGCGTGTCAGACTGGTGATTTAAGGGGTTTTGTTGCAATGGTGTGCTCCTGGTCTAGTCTGGAGCTGGATTGGGACTTGGCACTCCGAGTGTGTGTATGTGATTACAGGTCTCTGCTGTCCTGCTCTTTCATTCACAAATGATCTGCCTCCAAAAAACGTATTCGTCACAAAATACACTGTGACGTGACAGATACACTGTGACGTGAAGGCTCGTGCTGAGTTTGTATGTTTTCCATTGGAACAAACCTTTTTTGTAAATAAATGGATGGTGCTTTATTTATTATTCAAATGTACCGGGGTTGGACAATTGACATAATAAAAGAAACATTTTTCTACAAGATAATGCAGATCAATTCCCAGTCAAAAAGACCTTGAGTTTATGCTTTAGTTTGTTGTGTTCTGAATTTGAATCTTTGAATTAAGTGCAAAATTTCAATCTGGATCTTTATCATTTCAAGCAACAACAAGAACACAAAGTTTTGTTTGTCCTCGGAGCATATATATATATATATATTATATATATATATATATATATATATATATATATATATATATATATATATATATATATAATTTTTTTTTTTTTTTTTTTTTTTTTTTTTTTTACTGGTGTACATGTGTAAATATCCCTGAAATGAAAGCGATGAAAGGAAAGAATGCGCACGCCTTTTTTTTTTCTTCATTTTACTTTTTAGCAGGTTTTGTATCTTACATGAACAAACATATTCAAACTTTTCAGCTTTCTTAAGCAGGAGTAGAGGAAGAGAGGATTATCTTCAGACAAATGAGCCTCTTGTTGAATCGTCTGCCGTGCTGCTGGCAAAATAGAGGTCAGAGGGGCTGTCTGAGAGGGGCTTCGTGCCTTTATGGATGGCGTCTAATTAGCGGGATTGGTTGGCGTTGCTGGTGGTCCTGGTGTGACTGTGACTTCCTGCTGGGCTTTTCCTAAACACCACCAGTCTGATCAGTGACCCTCTTTTGAAATTAACCCTTTGTCCTCTTGTCGCCTTCGTCCAGTCGCTCTCTCCAATGAGACGCTGCACCCTCATGGCGCTGAGCTCAGTCAGGAAGCATATTATTTTGTGCTTAATCCTTCATAAGGCAACACTGAATGAAAACATTTGGCTGTAAGATAATTTTTTTCTCCCAGCAAACAGACATTTGCCAGTTCAGGCGAGCCTGCTCTGCACTCAAGTGCATTTATTGCCTCAGTCTTATTTTGGAAACCAGCCAGTAGATCTATTCCTGGAAAGAGAGGTGTTTTTTTCAAAGTGATAATGAAACCGCATTTATCCCAATAAAATAAAAAAAATATTCCCCTGTATGGTTACACAATCTTTTGTTTGATTTCTCCAAGGAGAGCCACGATCCCATAGTGAGAGGTGGTTGTTGCGCAACAGCCTTTCATGTTCCTAGTGGTGAGTCATCCACTAGTAAACGGCCGTAGTTTACAACTAGTATTCGCTGGAAAGTCCTCGTAGACTCACTGATGAAACAAAACAACCCATCATAAGAAATTAGAAAGAAGTTCAGTAGTGGACGAGTTTGACGGCAGCTCATGACAGATGGTCGCAACATGAGCACGTTAATATGTATTGTCTTGTAGTAACAAACCCCTAATGTGCTGTTCTCTTTGAATTCTCCTTTGTTTTGATCAATGGACTTTGTATAAAAATGTGGACTGAACTGAACCCTGCTTTTACATCTTGCTACTCATGGTCTCATTAGGAGGGAAATGTCAGGACAGTGTTGAACCCCTGAGGCTTCTGGGAGTTTAGGTTGACATGCAAACTTAATAAGATGGCAGCAAATCATTTAGAAATACCTGCTTCCATAAGTACAAGTAAAATAAGAGTCAAGTCTATTTATTTCCGCATCATCAGATGGACTAAATGTTAGTTTGAGATCTTAAGAGCTTTGGTTTTGATACCGCAAGATTTTTTTTTTTGTGGTTCTGAAAGTAAAAAAGAAGTTACTCAACACGGAGAAAGCGTAAGAGGCCCCTTTTCCCTATATGGAGTAGGCAGCCAAGAGGCCCCACATTCCCCTCAGAAAGCACTATTGGTGAGTGTTGACATGAAGGCTGTATGATATCATTTCTTTCGCAGCTCCCACAAAATCATTGGTCTCATTCATTACTTTCTGTCTCAGCTTTAAACGCTCCTCTGAATTCTTCACACTCTGAATAATAACTAACATGGCTTCGCTTGTTCAAAGTTTGCTGGTGTTGAAGAATATGAAATATTCACTGTCTTCTTTTGTGTGTTCATGCGCAGTCAACTAATTCAGTTTCCTTCTTATTGCAACAGACCTATGTGTCCTCCAGCCATCAAATGGCGCCCCCCAGTCCCAACCACAACAGTAGCAGCAACAGCAGCGGGGGCGGGGAACAGCTGAGTAAAACTAACCTGTATATCCGCGGCCTCCATCCGGGGACCACAGACCAAGACCTGGTCAAGCTCTGCCAACCGTGAGTGATTTCTAAACTTCTTTTTTTGATGGACTGACGATATTGAAATTGGAAAGGATGCAACGTCACACAGACATGTTCTGTTATGCGGATTGATCCTCAAGAATTCTACATCATGAGACTCATTTATAGAGAAATAGTGTGCCGCTTATTTGTTTTCTTGCCAAGAGTTACATGAGAAGATCAATATGAGTCCTGTCTGTGCATGAAGCTATAACCAGCAGACAATTATCTTTGCATGAAAACTTGAACCAGAGGTAAACAACTTTCCTGGCTCTGTCCAAAGGTCGAAAATACACCTGCCAACAACTCTACAGCTCCGTAGTTAACATGTTATATCTTGTTTATTTAATCCATTCACATACAGAAATTACTTTAGTATTTTAGGGAACCTACATGCTGTAGCTGTTTCTTTAAAAACACAACCTCACAGAGAAAGACTCTGGGATATGGCATATGGACGGCGTAATGGTGCACAACATACCTCCACACGACAAACGCCACACGACGAACGCCACACGGCGAACGCCACACAACGTAAATAAACATAATTTCTCAAAAATGTCAAACTATTCGTTTTAATGATAATATCTCAAGAAGATAGGCATGTATTATGTTCGGTTTGTTAATCAATTACAAACTCCAAATGATCATGTAACAAAATCTCAATAATATGTAAGCTGTGCCGGTATGTAGGCCAATGGTCAAATATATTAAAATATTATAATAATTAGGAAAGGTATGTCCGTAAAGTTCAGAAAAAAAAGTTATTTAGGCAGGAAGGAAGGAAAAGTGGTTTTTTGAATAAGGATGCTGAATTACCACAACTCAAGCCAGTTTGATTTAAACCTTGACAATCTCAGGAAACACTAAAACATTCAGCAAAATGGTAGAGCCTTAGAGGGAAATAGGGAATGAATACAGAGAGTTGAGAAAAGGACAGGAAGGGGGGGTAAAGAAGGAGAGAAGAGGCCAGAGAAGGGTGCAGCATGTTGCCTCCTCATGTCCTGATCTAACCTTTCACTTTGTGTGAAGTTGAACTGGCTCCAGTGCAGTGAACGAAGACTTACACACCCCTACACAAACAGTCTAGTCTGTAGAGTATGTACACACACACACACACACACACACACACACACACGGACTAAATCAAACCCCGGTAATAAAGCAACCAAACTGGTTATGGCTGCTGCAAGTTAGGGCTATGCTGTATGTCACACAAGTGATTTGTAAACCTTAGCCATGCATCCGTCATCTCCTCGGGTCATTCCCAGTAACAACACGCCTCCCTGAACAAGCACTGGCCATAGCTAATAAAACCTGACTTGACAATACTAACACCCACAGCCTTCTCTGAGTAATATGTGTGTGCGTGTGTGTGTGTCATTCTCCAGCTCAACCACTCTGACCCTACACAAGGAAGCCTCTGAAACATCAAACCCACATTGCAAATGTACACGGCTCATATCTGATAATCATGTTAATATCTGAGTGTACACACACATTGTCAAAGCGAATCTGCGGTTAGGGACTAAAGAGTAAAAGCAGGAGACTGACAGAGAAGTCATTGTGGGGCTGTTAGAGAAGTCGACAGAGGACGGAGGCTTCAGGGGAGGGTGGGAGGGTTACCTCTGAAGAGGAAACTTAAATAAGTAGGTAGCATGGCCTGCTGGGAAAGAATGTCAGACAGTCGCATGTGGGTCAGAGCGGTGTTTTAAGTCCCTGTGGCCTCCGCAGTGTGGTGGGCTGCTGTACTGCTGCAGAGGGGCTGAGGTAAGCGGAGGGTCACACAGTCACTGTTTTTGGACCTTCGAACTCTTCTGGTGTCTCTGTTGGGGAAAACATGAAACACAGCGTTTTTTGTCTTTGTCATGCTTCTTATGAAAACTCCCACTGATCAATAAGACTTCAGTGTTATTCAACCTGAAGGTATGAGCTGCACTTTAGGAAAATCCCAGAAAGTATTTATGATTGTGGGAAAAAACTTTTGTTTGGTATTTATTATTTATTTGTCCTTAACTTTAATTAATTTAATTAATATTTTTGATTGTTGGACTGTTAAATAATAAGGAAACGTGTGTGTGTGTGTGTGTGTGTGTGTGTGTGTGTGTGTGTGTGTGTGTGTGTGTGTGTGTGTGTGTGTGTGTGTGTGTGTGTGTGTGTGTGTGTGCTGAAATGCACCGTGTATGGTCGCCTCTGACTCTATGAATGTGTGTGAATAGGTGAACGCTGACACGTGTTGTAAAGTGCTTTGAGTGATCGCAAAGATTGGAAAAGCGATATATAAATGCACTCCATTTACCATTCACTGCAAATGGAGTCAGTTTCACTGAATTGATGCCTAATATTAGTTAAGATGAATTAATGTTGATATGGTTCATCCATTTGAGCCCCACATTATTAAAACAAAGCAATATAATATTATATTGCTTTGTTTTAACTACAAAACTTTGAATATTTCTCTAGTTTTTGCACAATGGTTAACTGTACATTTTGCATGTATGTTTCTACATTTGTTCAGGAAAAAAAAGCTCAGAGATATGAGCAAAAGAAATGTAAAATGTCAGCTGGCTTGAATGGTTTAAATGATATCAAGCTTAATGACCACTTTGCAGCTGTTGGATGGCAGTGGGAAACGATGAACATAGCCTATGCAAAGGTCATTTGGGTCTGTGGCAGTGGATGATGAATTATTAATTTCTGCAGTGCGGAAGTGTCCTCTATAATGTATCCATCTATCAATGAATGAATGCACACATCCAGCTGTGGCTTATCATGTTAGCTGAATGATTGTTCACATATAAATGTAAATAGTTTTTGTTTCACAAAACAAAAGCATGGCCTGTATGCACATGTACATTTTAGAAACTTGGAAGTGATAAGGCCGCACATGTTTTGCATAAATACTTTGGTGTAGAGCTGCAACAATTAGTAAACTAATCGATTTAGACAATCGACAGCAAAATAATTGCCAACTATTTTGATAATCGGTTTATCATTAAAGTAATTTTTCATGCAAAAATGGCAGAAAATGCTGTTTTCAGCCTCTGAAATATGGACATTTCCTGCTTTTTCCTCTTCTCCTGTTTACATCATATTATATATTATTATTTACATATTAATATATATATAATATATAATGAATATATATATATTATATAATATAGAAGTGAAGATATAATTTAATATATATAGAATATATATATATATATAGAATATATATATTATATAATATAATATATATCTATATATATATATATATATATATAATATTATCTATAATATTAATAATATATATATATATTATAGATATAATCTATATATATATATATATATATATCATATATCTAATACTATCTCCTATATCTATGATCTATATATATATATATATATATTATATATATACTATCTAATATATATATATATATATATCTATATATCTCATATATATATATATATATACGGTTGGGCTGACAAAACAAGACATTTAAAGACATCACCCTGGTTTTGTGAACTGGGATGGACATTTTGCACTATTATCTACATTTTATAGACCAAATGATTAATCGAGACAATTATCAGCAGATGGATTGATAATAAAAAATAATCGTTACTTGCAGCCCCACTTTGTCGTGACCCAGTTCTCTGCAGTGACTTGTCAGCTCTGAGTCATCTGGGCAAATGTCCACTAAAAGAAGTCGGGAGTGTAGGACCCAGCGGTGCGCTGCGATGTGGGGGTGGAAAAACAGAGCGAGGGAGAGGGATGTGGTGGGAAGGAAGGTGAACCGGAGGGGTGAAGCATCAGGTTACAGTGTACATTCCGCCCAGACGCCATGTCGCCCAAACAGAGGAACTCACTGGCTAAATTCACCAGACAAGGGCAGGTCTATTATACTGTAGTGCTGATGCACAGTACTAAAACACTGCAATTCAGTACTCTCCACATCTTAAACAACACTTCTCAGTTACTGCTTTTGAGGAGATTTTCATAGCATGACTGTCTGATTCTGCATCAATGCATTCATTGATCCTCCTCTTTTACTGATTGGCCTTTGTCATGTTTTTCTATTGACAACCGTGGACTTATATAACAGGTTAGAACACATTTGTTTCATACACTATTTCTCTCCTTTTTTTTGTGCAATTAAATGGATCAAGTATACAGTAAGTTCCCTTGAACGTTAATATTTCTATTTGTGAGTCAGACATTGCCAGTGACAACACTTAAAAGCTTAATTTGAGCCAAAAATACCCGAGAGCAGAGCTGTTTTAAGTAGAGAGGTGTTTGTTTGTGTGTTAATCTGCGTGTATGTGTGAGTGGTACAGACAGGCCTGGAACAAGTTGTTTTTGGCCCTAGGGTGCTGTCTCCTGTCTGTTGAAAGCGCCGCCAGAGAACAGAGTAACTGTACAGCTTTCACCAGCAAACACAGACAGAAAGGGTGGAGGCGGACAACGTTTTCTGTGACACATAAAATGTAATTAACAAGACACACTTGATGGTGTGAAAGAGTACGTGTTCATGTTTACACCTGTAGTCAGGCAGACTGAGGAAGTGTTTGGTATGCAGAGGTAGTAGCAGATTCCTTCCGTCCCCTCGTCAGACATTGATCCTGTGTTCTGTCTCTCTTCTTGTCTGTCCCAACAGATATGGGAAGATTGTGTCGACCAAGGCCATCTTGGATAAAACCACCAACAAATGTAAAGGTGAGTTAAACTGTCGTTTTAACTCATTTATTTAAGTGACAGTTGAGTTCACTTCTCCCACTTTGTTGGTTATTGAAAGAGTATTTCATTTTATGAATCTACAGCCAGCCGATGTTTAGCTTAGTTTAGCTGAAAAAGCTAGCTTAGCTCTGTCAACGTAGCTACCAGTACCTCTAAATCTATTAAATTAACATGTAGTAATAATAATAAATTGTATTTATAAAGCGCCTTTCAAAGCTAAAAGAAATGTCAAGGCGCTAATGTTTGTATGTTTAATATACAAAACATACAAAAGTGTTTGGACAGTCAGGCTAGCTGTTTCCCCCCGCTAAGCTAACCTGGCTTTAGCTTCATATTTGACAGACAGATACGAGAGTGGTATTGATATTCTTATCTAACTCTCAGCAAGAAAGCCCATACCTCTAAAAGAAAAATAACATCACCGCAATTTTAATATGTGATTTGTTTATTTTACAGGATATGGCTTTGTGGACTTCGACAGTCCGGCAGCAGCACAGAAAGCTGTTACAGCTCTGAAGTCCAGCGGGGTCCAGGCTCAGATGGCCAAAGTAAGAATCTGCCAACTGTTGATTAGCTTTGTTACACAGGCACCACTTCTTTTACCCCCAAATCACAATTAGGGTAAACTCAAGTTCACTTCATGATCCGGTCTTGTCTGGCTGTTCTCTAAAATGTATTGATCCCAAAAGAGCCACCTGCTAAACTTTGACCACAGAGTCAAAGGCAATCCCTTTTTTCTCTCCATAAGCATACTTTCACCCTCTCTATCATGTAAAAGGTTACATGAAGTGGCCTCATTGGCAGTGAGTGTCCTGTTGGCAAGGGTGCAAGATAAACTTTGGTTTATAGGGAGGCGTGTGTTATGTTGTACTTAGTTGGGTGAACCTCTGCCAATAATCGACAGGTACAAGAAGGATACAGTCTGGCTTGATGCAGACTAGATTTGTTACAGGCTAAATGACTCACCTTTTTGTTAATTCACCACTCTTTGCTTGTTAATCCTTTACTGCATTCCCCTTTCATCCTCATTTTTTCTTCTCTTTCTTCATCACCCTCCTCACCGCCTTCTCTCTCTCCTCTCCCCTCACACCCTTGTTTCTGTGCTTGTGTATGTTGCTAACCTGCTACTGTTGTAGCGCTTGTTCTGAGCTCTTTGTCCAAGTGTCTGCAGTCAAAGCAACTCTTGTCGGCCCATTAAGCTGAGCCCTTTGGCTCTCAGACTCCCCATTGAGGGAACCCAGAGGAGGGTGCCACTACACACACTGTCAATGGGACAGGCACAATGAGCTGGCATTGTCCATCGTCTGGGCCCAGGCCTGGGGCTGACACCAGCACTTAATACACTCCACCCTAGTGTCCCGGCCCCCCTATCCATGTCCTGCACCCAAACAGACACACTGCAATGTAACACCAGGATCTCCCTCAACCCAGCCCCGGAAAACTGTAACAGATCCACACTGCCAGCTGACCTCAACCAGTCCAGTGCAACTAAACCCGGTGTCTAAGTTCTCTGCACCTCCTCTGTAAGAGGGCCACACAATCCTGTGTATCTCAATACCCGGCAAGTGCAACTGGACACCAAGACTCGACTCACCCAGACAACATGTGCTCAGTCAGAGGTGTTGATAACTACTATAAAAACCTAAACATACACAGCTGCTTCAGATTCACTAGGCTACCCCACGCCAGAAAAAAAAAACAAGCATTTGTCTAAAATCAGTTCAATATCAAACTCTCAAGTGTAGTTTCACCTGTTTGCTGCTTCACCATGGTTGCTGCAGAGTGTTGTTCACGAACAGAATGAGCCACACCTTGCACTCGCCGTCCTCAGAGTATGCTCAGTCACCGAACAAACCACCCCAGCCCTGAGGCTGCGGGCCCAGAGGAGCCGCGTGCTAAAGGGACGGGAGAACCACGGCAGAGTTGAAAATAGATCCGTTCTTACTTTCCTGCACCTCCCTGTTCAAACTCAGACGTCAGCTTGCTGCTCGACACACAAGATGGCAAATACACAGACACACCTCAACAGACCTCAGGCCTGGAACCACAAACAAATATGCTCTGTGAGGCCTCGGCAAATCCCATTCTCATATGCCTGGGCGGGGTCCTACGGCAGGATGGATATTTGTTTTGAGTATGAAAATGGGATATCGTGTGTATTAGCCTAGGTAAAGATACAAAGATAAAAGAAGAGGGAGTTTTTCCCTTTTCCTTTTGTGAACTCCATTAGTCTCATCTGGCCCAAGACCTCCCACGGTATGCCACTGTGCGTATTGCCGCACCCAGAGTGACGACAATCACAGAAAATAGGTTATCTCTTGGCCAGGCGGTTCATAGAGGCAGTAAATCTTCATTTGAGATAGAAGTTTGACTTGCATCTGACAGTTTCTGTTCCGCACAAGTGAAAAACTGGTTTGCAGAGCGAGCTAATAGTAGCGAGTGTTAGGAAGAGGCGACAAAATGGAAAATGATAGCGATAAAATACATTTTGATGGAAGAGACGAGCCTGTTAATCAGCAGGCACTCATTTATCCTCTTTTTGCTCTTTTCTGTCATCCTCCTCTTTCATTACCCAAATTACTCAAGACTCTCACTATCTTGTCAGTTCCCTCCTTCTGTACACACAAATATCAGCCTTTTAAGCTCCTCATTTCTCCCACCCTCCCTCTGCTCTATCCTCTTCCTTTACTCTCTGTTTCCCTTTCCACTCTTTTTAGCCCTGCCTCTTTTCTCCCGGTTGCCAGGCTCCTGTTGCTCTCTGAACTCCTTAACTTCATGCCTGGCTTCCTGTATGCTTCTGCACAGTCACACAAGGTTTCACTTTCAAGCTACTGGAACAAAATAAGGCTCTCAATAAACTCTCTTTACTTGCAGCTCTTGCAGATCTCTTAATTAGACTACATTCCTCGTGACTATGCGACTTAATCTTTGCAGACAAATTAATATTAGCATGTGTCAGTATATTCATGCGTGCTTGGGGATTTTAAAAAACCAGACTGCCTTAGTTGAGGCAATGACACCAGGCACATGGGTGACAAATGATTCAGGGTTTCAGTTTATTGATGCTAATTGCTTCAAAACATTTGATCCGTATTAGGTCCCATTAAAATTTGATGCTTGACATGGTGCTCGCATATGGTGAAGTATTAATGTGCCAAGAGCGATGGCAGGTGTGACGGGTCACAGTACTGCCTACACAGGAAGTTCTGCAGTGTGAAAAGGATTTGGGAAGTGATAAGAAATGTTCCATTCACAGATGCAAATGCATTAGCAAAGATATGTGAGTGTTAAACAAAAGATAAATATTATTGAAGTCATTTGGGCGTATGTCCTCTGAGACAACTGCAAGTAGTGTAGTAGTAATCATACGGAGCTACTAATGAAGCAATAGTTATAATGCAAACCTGTATTGGTATTACAGTGAAACAAAAAGAATCCCATCTCTTCAAGTAGGTCCAAAGAAGATCTGTATGTGAACTGATTTTCATGTCCACTTCCTGTGCAGCAACAAGAGCAGGACCCCACCAACCTCTACATCTCCAACCTGCCAGTGTCGATGGATGAGCAAGAGCTGGAGAGCATGCTCAAGTCCTTTGGCCAGGTCATCTCCACACGCATCCTCCGCGACGCTAACGGGACCAGCCGTGGTGTGGGATTTGCCAGGTCAGACACGATACACTACTTCACGGTGGTGTGTGTGATGATTCCAGCACACACACAAAAAAACGAAGAAGAATAAAATTTGACTTTGACTGTATTTCAGAATGGAGTCCACGGAGAAGTGCGAGGCCATAATTCAGCATTTCAACGGCAAATTCATCAAGACTCCACCAGGAGTGCCTGGTGCGTGGAATGTTTGTTTGGTGTTTTAGGAACCAGATATTGTTGTTGTTGGTGCCAGAGCTCAGTGTTTTTTGTTCCTCGCTGTGACCATTGAATTCACTCTCTTGTTTGATCTGTTGCTTTCACAGTGCCCACAGAGCCCTTATTATGTAAGTTTGCAGACGGAGGTCAGAAGAAGAGGCAGAACCAGGGGAAGTACCTCCACAATGGAAGGCCCTGGGCTAGAGATGGAGATACAGTAAGATGGCCACTTTTAACTCGTGTCATTTCCTGTTGGACATTTAAAGCAAGAACATCCTTCTCACTGTGCGCTCGATGACTGGTTTTAGTACAGTTTGTTTATAATTGTTTAAACAAGTGTTTGTGTGACCTCACTAATTCTGAATCCTGCGTACTGTTTTCCTAGGGAGGAATGACTCTTGCGTATGACCCCGCAGCCTTACAAAATGGGTGAGTGGTATGCATGGACTGACTGAAAACAGTCCCAACCCTCCAGGAAAATAAAAGTCGTACTCAAACTGTGGGGATGTGCTGCCCTCTGCTGGACATTGCAGGCACACAGAAATGTTGTTAATGTAGTTGGAGACACACAGCAGATTGTTGACATGGTGTGGCTGTCTTCATGTTTTCTTCTTGCTTTGCTCCGTCTGTTCCGCAGCTTCTACTCCTCACCCTACAGTCTGGCTCCAAACCGAATGATCGCCCAGACTTCCCTCTCACCCTACATGCATTCTCCCGTCTCATCCTACCAGGTGGGACTTTTCATTGTTTTTATAATTCAAATACTGACTTTTAATCTGTCTTTTTTTAAAGGGGAACACTAGCGAAATGAAGAATTCTAATGTTATTTCCAGGGAATAGGAAAGTTCAGTCAATATTTGGGAACATGAGCTACTCTCTCTCTCTCTCTCTCTCGCTCTCTCTCTCTCTCTCAAAGACAGAAAGCAGAGAAGTATCAAACTTGTGATGGAGTATAAATTCT